>NC_092729.1:58524917-58824917 GCF_047496885.1 Scyliorhinus torazame | reverse complement strand
TGTCCTGGGAGTGTTTGATGGGGACAGTGTAGAGGGATGTGATAGCTGAATCTAACCCCATGATGTACTTTTGCTAACAGTGTTTAATGGCGATTCAGAATCTTGAATTAATGTATTCTGTTATTCTCCCCATCTTCTCTGTCTCTGCACCTCTCTATCTCTCTCTCTGGGAATCTGTCTAAACATATCCACGATCAGCAGTCAGCCATTTTAAGTGACTGAACGGTGGCCATTTTATGTGAGCACAACACTGAGACATTTCGGACAGTTGTTCAAGTTAGTGTCAAACAAAAACTGAAGGAAAGAGTCAAATTTAAATGGTGATATGTTGGGCAATGTGGATGTACAAATGGAGCTTGTACACCAGTCACTGAAAGTGGAGAGGGGGGTGCAGCAAACAGTTAAGAAGACCAATGATATGTTGGCCTTCATTGCAAGAGGGATTTGAATTCAGAAGTGGAGATGTCTTACTGCAGTTACACAAGCCCTTGGTGAGACCACACCTGGAGTACTGTGTACAGTTTTTGGTCTCCCTAACATCGAAAGGATATAGTTGCCAGAGAGGGTGTGCAGCGGAGGGTCAATCGGCTGACAGGGAGATTGCCGGACTGTCCTAGGAGGAGAGATTAGTTCAATAGGACCCGAACGAGCCCTGTTTCTCCAACCTAACCCTTGAGATCTAATCCCACATTCCTGGTGATGTCTCCACTCTCAAAGATGGAAAGATATTGACCAAGTTTAAAGCAGAGATTGACTGATTTCTAAATCCCATTGACATAAAGGGACATGGGGATAGTGTTGGGGAAAAGACATTGAAGTGAAGATATTTCACAGCTGGATTCACAGAATACAGACAGCAAAGTATCTTAAATTTTGGAAGAGCCACAAATGTTGTGAAACATTTGGGAAATGATTAGAAACAGTTTGGACTGAGATATCCTCAGTGACCTGTGTGCTGTCCCCACCCCCGACTTTCTGTCAGGAATGTCCCCCTCGGTGTGTTTCCTGTGTCTGCAAAGGGAACACTTGTCCTGTCTATGGTTATGTTAATTCAGCAGATAACAACAGATTCAACAATGTCCTGTCGTTATTTCTGTCTTTGTTTAACATTTGTTCCCTCTGAATTTCTGACCTGTTGGGAATGACCATTCGTCTGTCGCCTTAGGAAGGCTTTCCATAGAATGAGTAAAAACCAGCAAGAAATCACAGAATGTGAGTTAAACACAACTTCATTCCTGCTTCCATTTAGAGAGAAGATTCCTGGCCAGACAAACAAAGCTCATTGCAAAGTTTCACGTCATATTTTGCTTGTTGTTCACGGACAGATTTCTTTAATGAGCTGCTTGAGAAATTTGGATTCAATTTCATTTTTTGCTTGTGCACAGGAAGAGCGCAAAAATGGTGGCACTTTCAAAATTAAGTTCAGAGTCTCTGAAGATGGATTTCTTTCTCTCTTTCTACTTGAACCTGTACAAACTGACAGCAGGCATATTGATTGTACAGTAAGATTCCACAATCAGAAATGTGATCATGGTGGACAATTCCCCCACGTCCCCTGTGGAAAGGATGAATTAACTCCCTCATTCCCACCTTTAAGTTTAAGACTTTTAACTCAAGACCTTCAAACCCATTTTGCAGTCCGTGAGCTACTTTTTAAAAAATGTGGTCATTATTGCTGTGTTTTTTGAAAATATTTCCATTCCGATGAGGACGGACATAACAAAATACAAACAATCAGTCACAACACAAACAAAATACTATTCTCCTGATTTGAGATTTATTCCTTTATTTCCATTAAACCTTTCCCCTCTTCCCTCCCCTTACCCACTGGCAACAAACAGATCTGTAAATAGAGACAAGAACAGCTTCCATCTCGTCCAGAACCCCCCACCTGAGCCACAAAGGGCTAACTTTAGTTTCTCAAGTTTAAGGAATTCCGCAATATCCCTCAACCATGTCGATATTTTTGGCGGATCTTCTGACTTCCCTTCCAATAATATTAGCCTCCGGACGATCAATGTGGCAAAGGCCACCACATCGGCCCCGTCCCCATCTATTAGTCCCGGTACTTCCGACACCCCAGAAATTGCCTCATGTGGTCCCAGTAATATTTCCACCTCCACAACTTCTGTTGCTGTTTTAAATAGCGAGAGCCAGAAGCCCAATAATCGTGGACGTGACCAGAAGATGTGGACGTGGTTCACTGGTCCTCCTTTACACTCTCACATTTATCTTCTTCCTCTGTGAAGGATCTGCTCGTTCGTCCCTGTGTCATATAGCCCCTGTGTACATCCTTGAATTGTATCAAGCCCATCCGAGCACGTGAAGATGTCGCATTGACCCTGTGTATAACCTCACTCCATAGTCCCCATTCCAACGCCACACCCAACTCTTCCTTCCAGAGAGTAGCAATGGAGGGATGCTTTTCTAATTGGATGGCTGTGACCAGTGGTGTTCCACAGGGATCAGTGCTGGGACCTTTGCTCTTTGTAGTATATATAAATGATTTGGAGGAAAATGTAACTGGTCTGATTAGTAAGTTTGCAGACGACACAAAGGTTGGTGGAATTGCGGATAGCGATGAGGACTGTCGGAGGATACAGCAGGATTTCGATTGTCTGGAGACTTGGGCGGAGAGATGGCAGATGGAGTTTAATCCGGACAAATGTGAGGTAATGCATTTTGGAAGATCTAATGCAGGTAGGGAATATACAGTGAATGGTAGAACCCTCAAGAGTATTGAAAGTCAAAGAGATCTAGGAGTACAGGTCCACAGGTCATTGAAAGGGGCAACACAGGTGGAGAACGTAGTCAAGAAGGCATACGACATGCTTGCCTTCATTGGCCGGGGCATTGAGTATAAGAATTGGCAAGTCATGTTGCAGCTGTATAAAACCTTAGTTAGGCCACACTTGGAGTATAGTGTTCAATTCTGGTCGCCACACTAGCAGAAGGATGTGGAGGCTTTAGAGAGGGTGCAGAAGAGATTTACCAGAATGTTGCCTGGTATGGAGGGCATTAGCTATGAGGAGCGGTTGAATAAACTCGGTTTGTTCTCACTGGAACGAAGGAGGTTGAGGGGAGACCTGATAGAGGTATACAAAATTATGAGGGGCATAGACAGAGTGGATAGTCAGAGGCTTTTCCCCAGGGTAGAGGGGTCAATTACTAGGGGGCATAGGTTTAAGGTGAGAGGGGCAAGGTTTAGAGTAGATGTACGAGGGAAGTTTTTTACGCAGAGGGTAGTGGATGCCTGGAACTCGCTACCGGAGGAGGTAGTGGAAGCAGGGACGATAGGGACATTTAAGGGGCATCTTGACAAATATATGAATAGGATGGGAATAGAAGGATACGGACCCAGGAAGTGTAGAAGATTGTCATTTAGTCGGGCAGCATGGTCGGCACGGGTTTGGAGGGCCGAAGGGCCTGATCCTGTGCTGTACATTTCTTTGTTCTTTGTTCTTTTTTTGTTTTATTTCCTCAATTGCTGCTTTCTTTCTGTCCATCAGACAGCTGTAAATGTTAGTAATTCTCCCATCACCAACTCAGCTGGGAGGAGCAATTTATCCAGCAGCTTGTTCTCTGGTAGGCAACGAAAGAGGACAACTCTTTGTTCACCAAGTTTCATCATTGAAGATAATTAAACTTCACCTCCCTCGGCATTTTATGTTTCTCCCTCAATTCTTCAAATCTACTTTCCAACAACAAGTCTGTAACCTGTCTCAGCCCAGCTTTATGCCACTGTTTAAATATTGTATCCAGTCTTGCCGCCGGGGTGAATCGGGGGTTTCCATAAATAGGGGCTCGCACCGTCAAGTTTACCAAAGCAAAATGGCGTCTCCACTTGCTCCAGATGTTGAAGGAAGATGCCAGCACCGTGCTTTGTGTAAACCCTCCCGGGGGAAATGGGAGTGGGGCCGCAGCGAAAGTCTGCAAACTCGCCCCCTTACACGATGCGTACTCCACCTGTCCCCATTCCGCTTCTTCCTCTCCCCACCATTGCCGAATCTTCTCCAAATTCACCGCCCAATAATAATACAAAAGATTGGGAAGCACCAACCCTCCCACCCACCCATTCTTTTTAAATGTGTGCTGGTCCTTTTGAAGAGAAATCCAAAATCTCCTTCCATTTACTGATGGAGAAGTGATCTGCCGCATTTTCTATCTGTTTAGAGCAGGGTGTCTGTGTGAGGGTAAGCGTGTTACTGTGTGTGTGGACTTTTCTCTATCTGTCTATCTGCCAGTCTCCCTGGTCCAAGATTCTATTTCTCTCTCCACAGATGCTGCCTGACGTGCTCAGTATTTTCCCGCATTGGTACAAGAGCGAGGAGGTAAGTCTGAACTTATACAAGACACTAGTTAGACCTCAGCTGGAATATTGTGGACAGTTCTGGGCGTCACACTATAGGAAGGATGTGAACACACTGGAGCGAGTGCAGAGGAGGTTCACAAGAATGGTTCAGGAATGAGAAACTTCAGTGATGAGGATAGATTGGAGAGGTTGGGTCTGTTCTCCACGGAGAGAAATGTCCAAGAGGAGATTGTATAGAGGTGATCCAATTCTTGGGGGTGCCGGACAGAGTAGACAGGGAGAAACGGTTCCCAATATTGAGAAGATCAAGAACGAGATGGCACAGAATTAAAGTGAATTGGAAAAGAAGCAAATATTTGTGAGAAAATGGAAACAGTATAGTGTAGAGAGAGCCCTGCTCGGTATCAGCAGGGCTGTACCTGTCCTGGGAGTGTTTGAGAGGAAAAATGCAGAGGGAGCTTTAGTCTGTATCTAACCCCGTGCTGTAACTGTCCTGGGAGTGTTTGATGGGGACAGTGTAGAGGGAGCTTTACTCTGTATCTAACCCGGTGCTGCACCAGTCCTGGGAGTGTTTGATGGGGACAGTGTAGAGCGAGCTTTACTCTGTATCTTACCCCGTGCTGTACCTGTTTTGGGAGTGTTTGATGGGGACAGTGTAGAGGGAGCTTTACTCTGTATCTTACCCCGTGCTGTATCTGTTCTGGGAGTGTTTGATGGGGACAGTGTAGAGGGAGCTTTACTCTGTATCTAACCCCGTGCTGTACCTGTCCTAGGAGTGTTTGATGGGTACAGTGTAGAGGGAGCATTACTCTGTATCTAACCCCGTGCTGTACCTGTCCTGGGAGTGTTTGATGGGGACAGTGTAGAGGGAGCTATACTCTGTATCTAACCCCGTGCTGTACCTGTCCTGGGAGTGTTTGATGGGGACAGTGTCGAGGGAGCTTTACTCTGTATCTAACCCCGTGCTGTACCTGTCCTGGGAGTGTTTGATGGGGACAGTGTAGAGGGAACTTTACTCTATGTCTAACCCCGTGCTGTACCTGTGCTGGGAGTGTTTGATGGGCACAGTGTAGAGGGAACTTTACTCTATGTCTAACCCCGTGCTGTACCTGTGCTGGGAGTGTTTCATGGGGACAGTGTAGAGGGAACTTTACTCTATGTCTAACCCCGTGCTGTACCTGTGCTGGGAATGTTTGATGGGGACAGTGTAGAGAGAGCCTTGCTCGATATCTAATACCGTGTTGTACCTGTCCTAGGAGTGTTTGATGGGCACAGTGTAGAGGGAACTTTACTCTATGTCTAACCCCGTGCTGTACCTGTGCTGGGAGTGTTTGATGGGGACAGTGTAGAGGGAACTTTACTCTATGTCTAACCCCGTGCTGTACCTGTGCTGGGAGTGTTTGATGGGGACAGTGTAGAAAGAGCCTTGCTCGATATCTAATACCGTGTTGTACCTGTCCTGGGAGTGTTTGATGGGCACAGTGTAGAGAGAGCCTTGCTCGATATCTAATACCATGTTGTACCTGTCCTGGGAGTGTTTGCCAGGTACAGTGTAGAGGAATCTTTGTCTAACCCCATGATGTACCTTTGCTGGTCGTGTTTGACGAAGTTTCAAAATCTCAAATAAATGTCTTCTGTTAGTTTCTCCATCCCTCTGTTTCTGCTTCTCTCTCTGTCTGTCTGGGAATATTGTTAGAACAAAATCCACGATCAGCAGTCAGCCATTTTAAGTTACTTAATGGTGGCCATTTTAGGTGAGCACAGCACAGTCATTTCTGATATTTGTACACGTTGGTATAACAGAATCCTGATGGAAAGTGTCTGATTTAAACAGCGATTTGTTGGGGAATGTGGATGTAGAAAGGGAGCTGGCTGTCCTTGTACACCAGTCACTGAAAGTGGAGAGGGGGGTGCAGCAAGCAGTTAAGAAGACCAATGATATGTTGGCCTTCATTGAAAGAGGGATTTGAGTTCAGAAGTGGAGATGTCTTACTGCAGTTACACAAGGCCTTGGTGAGACCACACCTGGAGTACTGTGTACAGTTTCGGTCTCCCTAACATAGAAAGGATATAGTTGCCAGAGAGGGAGTGCAGCGGAAGGTGAATCGGCTGATAGGGAGATTGCCGGACTGTCCTACAAGGAGAGATTGGTTTGACTGTGGCACAGTGGTTAGCACTGCTGCCTCACCGTGCCAGTGACCCGGGATAAATTCCGGCCTTGTGTGACTGATTACGTGGAGTTGGCAGTTTCTCCCCGTGTGTGCGTGGGTTTCCTCCGGGTGCTCCGGTTTCCTTCCACAGTCCAAAGATGTGCAGGCTAGGTGGAATGGTCCTGCTAAATTACCCCTTAATGTCCAAGAAAGATTGTTTAGATTAGGTTAAGCAGTTATTGGGATAGGGCGGGTGACTGAGCTTACATAGAATGCTGTGTCAGAGGGTTGGTGTAGATTCGATGGGCAGAATGGCCTCCTTCTGCATTGTAGGGATTCTATGATTGTGCCTGTATTCACTAGGGCCTAGAAGGATGTGAGGAGATGTTTGCTGTGCTAAATTGCCCCTTAGTGGCCCAAAGGTTAGGTGGTGTTACTGGGGTTATTTGGATAGGGTGGAGGCGTGGGCTTGGGTAGGGTGCTCTCTCCGAGGGCCAGTGCAGACTCGATGGGCCAAATGGGCTACTCCTGCAATGTATATTCTATGATTCTGTGAGCTCTGATTGAAATGTATTACATTCCAACAGCGCTGTGCAGAGTATACACAGAGATGGAGATTCTGAATATTGAATTAATGTATTCTGTTATTTTCCCCATCTTCTCTGTCTCTGCATCTCTCTATCTCTCTCTCTGGGAATCTGTCTAAACAAATCCACGATCAGCAGTCAGCCATTTTAAGTGACTGAACGGTGGCCATTTTATGTGAGCACAACACTGAGACAATTCGGACAGTTGTCCAAGTTAGTGTCAAACAAAAACTGAAGGAAATAGTCAAATTTAAATGGTGATATGTTGGGCAATGTGGATGTACAAATGGAGCTTGTACACCAGTCACTGAAAGTGGAGAGGGGGCTGCAGCAAGCAGTTAAGAAGACCAATGATATGTTGGCCTTCATTGAAAGAGGGATTTGAATTCAGAAGTGCAGATGTCTTACGGCAGTTATACAAGCCCTTGGTGAGACCACACCTGGAGTACTGTGTACAGTTTTTGGTCTCCCTAACATAGAAAGGATATAGTTGCCAGAGAGGGAGTGCAGCGGAGGATCAATCGGCTGATAGGGAGATTGCCGGACTGTCCTCGGAGGAGAGATTGGTTCAATAGGACCCGAACGAGCCCTGTTCCTCCAACCTAACCCTGGAGATCTAATCCCACATTCCTGATGATTTCTCCACTCTCAAAGATGGAAAGTTATTGACCAAGTTTAAAGCAGAAATTGACAGCTTTCTAAATCCCAATGACATAAAGGGACATGGGGATAGTGTTGGGGAAAAGACATTGAAGTGAAGATATTTCACAGCTGGATTCACAGAATACAGACAACAAAGTATCTTAAATTTTGGAAGAGCCACAAATGTTGTGAAACATTTGGGAAATGATTAGAAACAGTTTGGACTGAGATCTCCTCAGTGACCTGTGTGTAGTCCCCACCCCCAACTTTCTGTCAGGAATGTGCCCCTCGGTGTGCTTCCTGTGTCTGCAAAGGTAACACTTGTCCTGTCGATGGTTATGTTAATTCAGCAGACAGCCACAGATTCACAATGTCCTGTCCTTATTTCTGTCTTTGTTTGACATTTGTTCCCCTAATTTCTGACATGTTGGGAATAACCATTCGTCTGTCGCCTTAGGAAGGCTTTCCATAGAATGAGTAAAAACCAGCAAGAAATCACAGAATGTGAGTTAAACACAACTTCATTTCTGCTTCCATTTAGAGAGAAGATTCCTGGCCAGACAAACAAAGCTCATTGCAAAGTTTCACTTTATATTTTACTTGTTGTTCACGGACAGATTTTTCACTGAAATCTTCTGATGTCAATTCCTGAGATTAGAATTTATAAAGAAACAATTTGGATTGAATGAAAACGGTCAGTTTGATAACCCTAATGTCCTGACTGCCTCACGTCCTGGCACCCTCACACCATCACACCCTCATGTCCCCTAACCCTCAGATCCTGACCCACTCACGTCCCCGAAACCTCAGATCCTGACCCGCTGTGTACCTCTTTCTCTGTGTGTGTCCCTCACTCTCTCCGTGTGCCCACCTCTCTCTGTCCCTCTCTTCCCCTGTGTCCCTGTTGCTCTCAAAGTGTCCTCTCACTCTATCCCTCTCTTTCACTGTCTACCTCTTTCTCTCTGTGTCACTCTCCCTGTCGCCCTCTCCCTTTCTGTATCCCCCTCTCTCTGTCTCCCTCACTCCCTCTCCCTCTATCTCTATCCCTCTTTCTCTTTGTCCCACTATCTCTCACTGTGTACATCTCTCTTTCTATCACTCTATCGCTCACTCTCCTTCTCTCGCTGTGTCCCTCGCTCTTGCTGTGTCGTCGCTCTCGCTGTGTCCCTCGCTCTCGCTGTGTCCCTCGCTCTCACTGAGTCCCTCGCTCTCTGTGTATCCCACACTCTCTGTGTGCCCCTCACTCTCTGTGTACCCCTCACACTCTGTGCGTCCCTCGCTCATTGTGCGTCCCTCGCTCTCTGTGCGTACCTCGCTCTCTGTGTGTCCCTCGCTCTCTGTGTGTCCCTCGCTCTCTGTGTGTTCCTTGCTCTCTGTGTGTGTCCCTCGCTCTCTGTGTGTGTCCCTTGCTCCCTGTGTGTCCCTCGCTCTCTGTGCGTCCCTCGCTCTCTGTGCGTCCCTCGCTCTCTGTGCGCCCCTCGCTCTCTGTGTGTCCCTTGCTCTCTGTGTCCCTCGCTCTCTGTGTGTCCCTCGCTCTCTGTGTGTTCCTCGCTCTCTGTGCGTCCCTCGCTCTCTGTATGTCCCTCGCTCTCTGTGTCCCTCGCTCTCTGTGTGTCCCTCGCTCTCTGTGTGTTCCTCGCTCTCTGTGTGTCCCTCGCTCTCTGTGTGTCCCTCGCTCTCTGTGTGTCCCTCGCTCTCTGTGTGTCCCTCACTCTGTGTGTCCCTCGCTCTCTGTGTGTGTCCCTCGCTCTCTGTGTGTCCCTCGCTCTCTGTGTGTGTCCCTCGCTCTCTGTGCATCCCTCGCTCTCTGTGAGTCCCTCGCTCTCCGTGTGTGTTCCTTGCTCTCTGTGTGTCCCTCGCTCTCTGTGTGTCCCTCGCTCTCTGTGTGACCCTCGCTCTCTGTGTGTCCCTCGCTCTCTGTGTGTCCCTCGCTCTCTGTGTGTTCCTCGCACTCTGTGTGTCCCTCGCTCTGTGTGTGTCTCGCTCTCTGTGCACCCTACAACTAGGGAATAATATACCGAGCTAGTTGGGGAACTGGGAGACATAGGTACATACAGAGGGTAATGTATATAAACTTGCTCAGGAACTGGCTGACACATTACTGAAAATGGTTCATGTATATAAGCTACCTTGGGAAGCAGGAGATACAGTTACACAATAGACCTCATGTATATAAGTTAGTTGGAGAACTACGAGTCGCAGTTACAGAATATAGATCATGTTTATAAGCTTTTGGGGAACCAAGACAGACAGTTGCAGAATTAGGGTCATTTATTTAGAACGAGGAGACAAAATTACACAATGAGGCTCATGTATGTTAGCGAGCTGTGCAAGTGCGAGACACGGTTGAAGAATAACGGTCATGTATATAATGTCGCGGAGGATCTGGGAGTCAATAACAGAATCATATTTATTAATTTAATGTCGCTGGAGAACTCTGAGACACCGTTAGATAATGAGGGTCACAATATAAAGCTCTCAGTGAACTGGGATAAAGTTGCAGAATAAGAGAAATGCACAAAATCTAGCTGGGGAACTGGGAGATACAATTACATAATAAGGGTCATGTGCATCACAAGCGGGGAAATTGGAAGTGGCAGGTGGAGAATAACTGTTAGGTATACAAGCCAGCTGGGAAATGGGAGACACAGTTACAGAATCGTGATCATGCGTGTAGGTTAGATGTTGAACTAAGAGACACCGTTACAGAGTAATGGTCATGTACATCAGCTCGCTGGAGAACTCGGAGGCACAGTTCCAGAATGAGTTTTATACATGTTTGTTACCTGGGGAACTGTGAGACACTATTACAGAATAAGAGTATGCATGTACGTTGGCTGGGGAACAGGGTGACAGTTGCAGTGAGAGTCATGTATACATTCGCGCTGGAGAAGGCGGAGACACAGTAACAGAACACTGGCCATGTAGAGAAGCTACCTGCAGAACGAGGAGACAAAGTTACAGAATTAGAGTTATGTATGGTAACTAGCTGTGAAACTAGGAGACACAGTTACGGAAATGGGACATGTATATTAGCTCGCTGATGAACTGGAAGAGACAGTTAGAGAATAAGGGTCATGTGTACCTAGCTATCTGGGGAACTAGGAGACACAGATACACAATGAGGGTCGTATAAAATCTCCCTCAGCAACTGTCTGGACAGTTACAAAATAAGGACCATGGATATCACTAGGTGGGGAACCAGGATATATAGTTACAGAATAAGGGTCATGTATATGTGCTATCTGGGCGGCGGGAGACACAGTTCCAAAATCAGCGTCATATATATAAGCTAGCCGGAGAACTCAGGGTCGCAGTTATAGAACATGTGTAAGGCGTATAAGCACAATGGTGAATTGGGAGACACCGTTACACAATGAGAGTTATGCATATTCACTTGCTGTAGAACCTAACTGGGGGTCAGCGAGCAGGTTATTACTGAGAGTAAGTGTCACTTGGTCGCACTGTCAGTGGGTGGCACAGGAACACATTGGTTAGCACTGTTGCTTCACACGCCAGGGTCACAGGGTCGATTCCTGGCTTCGGTCACTGTCTGTGCGGAGTCTGCATGTTCTCCCAACGTCTGCGTGGGTTTCCTCCCGGAGCTTCGGCTTTCTCCCACGGTCCGGGGATGTGCAGGTTAGGTGGAGTGGCCATGCTAAATTGCCCATTATGTCCAAAAAGGTATGGGTGGGGTTACTGGGTTGCGGGGAGAAGGTGGACTTAAAGTAGGGTGGTTTTTCTAACGGCCTGTGCAGGCTCGATGGGCCAAATGGTCTCCCTCTGCACTGTGAATTCTATGAACTTGGAGGCACAGTTAACATCGCGTGTTTCATCTCTATAAGCTAGCTGCGGGACTGTGAGACACAGTTGCAGAATAAGAGTATGTATGTAAGTTCGCTGGGGAACTGGGTGACAGTTTCAGAATAAGTGCCACGTATTCATGGTCGCTGGAGAACATAGAGACACTAGGGGACATAGGTACACACTAAGGGTCATGTATATACGCAAATGGGGAAATTGGGAGTCACGGGTACATAATAAGGGTTAGTTAAACATGCTAGCTGGGGAATGGGAGACACGAGTACAAAATGAGGGTCCTGTATATAAACTAGCTGGGAAACGAGGCACGACAGGCACAGAATAAGGGTCTTGTATAAAAGGTAGATGGGAACTAGCAGACACAGTTACAGAGTAAACCTTACCTATGTAAGTTAGCTGGGGAACTAGGCGATACAGGTACAGAGTAAGGGTCATGTACGTAAGTTAGCTGGGGAACTAGGAGACAAAGTTACAGAATGACAAGGAGCCAGCTATAGAATAAGGGTCATGTGTATAAGCTCTGTGCGTCCCTCGCTCTGTGTGTCCCTCGCTCTCTGTGTGTCCCTCGCTCTCTGTGTGTCCATCGCTCTCTGTGTGTCCCTCGTTCTCTGTGTGTATCCCTCGCTCTGTGTGTGTCCCTCGCTCTCTGTGTGTGTCCCTCGCTCTCTGTGTATCCCTCGCTCTCTGTGTGACCCTCGCTCTCTGTGTGTCCCTCGCTCTCTGTGTGTCCATCGTTCTCTGTGTGTCCCTCGTTCTCTGTGTGTATCCCTCGCTCTGTGTGTGTCCCTCGCTCTCTGTGTGTGTCCCTCGCTCTCTGTGTGTGTCCCTCCCTCTGTGTGTCCCTCGCTCTCTGTGTGTCCCTCGCTCTCTGTGTGTGTCCCTCGCTTTGTGTGTCCATCGCTCTCTGTGTGTCCCTCGCTTTCTGTGTGTCCCTCGCTCTCTGTATGTCCCTCGCTCTCTGTGTGTCCCTCGCTCTCTGTGTGTGTCCGTCGCTCTGTGTGTCCCTCGCTCTCAGTGTGTCCCTCGCTCTTTGTGTGTCCCTCGCTCTTTGTGTGTCCCTCGCTCTCTGTGTGTGTCCCTCGCTCTATGCGTCCCTCGCTCTCTGTGCGTCCCTCGCTCTCTGTGTGCCCCTCGCTCTCTGTGTGTCCCTCGCTCTCTGTGTGTGTCCCTCGCTCTGTGTGTCCCTCGCTCTCTGTGTGTCCCTCGGTCCCTGTCTGTACCTCGCTCTGTGTGTGTGCCCCTCGCTCTGTGTGTCCCTCGCTCTCTGTGTGTCCCTCGCTCTTTGTGTGCCCTCGCTCTCTGTGTGTGTCCCTCACTCTGTGCGTCCCTCGCTCTCTGTGCGTTCCTCGCTCTGTGTGTGTGTCCCTCGCTCTGTGCGTCCCTCGCTCTCAGTGTGCCCCTCGCTCTGTTTGTCCCTCGCTCTGTGTGTGTCCCTCTCTCTCTGTGTGTCCCTCGCTCTCTGTGTGTCCCTCGCTCTCTGTGTGTCCCTCGCTCTCTGTGTGTCCCTCGCTCTCTGTGTGTCCCTCACTCTGTGCGTCCCTCGCTCTCTGTGTGCCCCTCGCTCTGTGTCCCTCGCTCTCTGTGCCTCCCTCGCTCTCTGTGTGTCCCTCGCTCTCTCTGTGTGTCCCTCGCTCTCGGTGTGTGTCCCTCGCTCTCTGTGTGTCCCTCGCTCTGTGTGTGTCTCCCTCACTCTGTGCGTCCCTCGCTCTCTGTGTGCCCCTCGCTCTGTGTGTCCCTCGCTCTCTGTGCCTCCATCGCTCTCTGTGTGTGTCCCTCGCTTTGTGTGTCCATCGCTCTCTGTGTGTCCCTCGCTTTCTGTGTGTCCCTCGCTCTCTGTATGTCCCTCGCTCTCTGTGTGTCCCTCGCTCTCTGTGTGTGTCCGTCGCTCTGTGTGTCCCTCGCTCTCAGTGTGTCCCTCGCTCTTTGTGTGTCCCTCGCTCTTTGTGTGTCCCTCGCTCTCTGTGTGTGTCCCTCGCTCTGTGCGTCCCTCGCTCTCTGTGCGTCCCTCGCTCTCTGTGTGCCCCTCGCTCTCTGTGTGTCCCTCGCTCTCTGTGTGTGTCCCTCGCTCTGTGTGTCCCTCGCTCTCTGTGTGTCCCTCGGTCCCTGTCTGTACCTCGCTCTGTGTGTGTGCCCCTCGCTCTGTGTGTCCCTCGCTCTCTGTGTGTCCCTCGCTCTTTGTGTGCCCTCGCTCTCTGTGTGTGTCCCTCACTCTGTGCGTCCCTCGCTCTCTGTGCGTTCCTCGCTCTGTGTGTGTGTCCCTCGCTCTGTGCGTCCCTCGCTCTCAGTGTGCCCCTCGCTCTGTTTGTCCCTCGCTCTGTGTGTGTCCCTCTCTCTCTGTGTGTCCCTCGCTCTCTGTGTGTCCCTCGCTCTCTGTGTGTCCCTCGCTCTCTGTGTGTCCCTCGCTCTCTGTGTGTCCCTCACTCTGTGCGTCCCTCGCTCTCTGTGTGCCCCTCGCTCTGTGTCCCTCGCTCTCTGTGCCTCCCTCGCTCTCTGTGTGTCCCTCGCTCTCTCTGTGTGTCCCTCGCTCTCGGTGTGTGTCCCTCGCTCTCTGTGTGTCCCTCGCTCTGTGTGTGTCTCCCTCACTCTGTGCGTCCCTCGCTCTCTGTGTGCCCCTCGCTCTGTGTGTCCCTCGCTCTCTGTGCCTCCATCGCTCTCTGTGTGTCCCTCGCTCTCGCTGTGTGTCCCTCGCTCTCGGTGTGTGTCCCTCGCTCTCTGTGTGTCCCTCGCTCTGTGTGTGTGTCCCTCGCTCTGTGCGTCCCTCGCTCTCTGTGTGCCCCTCGCTCTGTGTGTCCCTCGTTCTCTTTGTTTCCCTCGCTCTCTGTGCGCCCCTCACTCTCTGTGCGTCCCTCGCTCTCTGTGTGCCCCTCGCTCTGTGTGTCCCTCGCTCTCTGTGCCTCCCTCGCTCTCTGTGTGTCACTCGCTCTCTCTGTGTGTCCCTCGCTCTCGGTGTGTGTCCCTCGCTCTCTGTGTGTCCCTCGCTCTGTGTGTGTGTCCCTCGCTCTGTGCGTCCCTCGCTCTCTGTGTGCCCCTCGCTCTGTGTGTCCCTCGCTCACTGTGCCTCCCTCGCTCTCTGTGTGTCCATCGCTCTCTCTGTGTGTCCCTCGCTCTCGGTGTGTGTCCCTCGCTCTCTGTGTGTCCCTCGCTCTGTGTGTGTGTCCCTCGCTCTGTGCGTCCCTCGCTCTCTGTGTGCCCCTCGCTCTGTGTGTCCCTCGCTCTCTTTGTTTCCCTCGCTCTCTGTGCGCCCCTCACTCTCTGTGCGTCCCTCGCTCTCTGTGTGCCCCTCGCTCTGTGTGTCCCTCGCTCTCTGTGCCTCCCTCGCTCTCTGTGTGTCACTCGCTCTCTCTGTGTGTCCCTCGCTCTCGGTGTGTGTCCCTCGCTCTCTGTGTGTCCCTCGCTCTGTGTGTGTGTCCCTCGCTCTGTGCGTCCCTCGCTCTCTGTGTGCCCCTCGCTCTGTGTGTCCCTCGCTCACTGTGCCTCCCTCGCTCTCTGTGTGTCCCTCGCTCTCTCTGTGTGTCCCTCGCTCTCGGTGTGTGTCCCTCGCTCTCTGTGTGTCCCTCGCTCTGTGTGTGTGTCCCTCGCTCTGTGCGTCCCTCGCTCTCTGTGTGCCCCTCGCTTTCTGTGTTTCCCTCGCTCTCTGTACGTCCCTCGCTCTCTGTGCGTCCCTCGCTCTCTGTGTGCCCCTCGCTCTGTGTGTCCCTCGCTCTCTGTGCCTCCCTCGCTCTCTGTGAAGGGGCTGCACCCTTTTTTGGGCGAGCCTTGAACTTGGCCCCAATCAATTGGGCCGTTTCTTGATGGTTCCTATCGATTTCATCCAATAAAGGGGTGGGTGCCCTGATTGCTGGGCGTGTCCTAGGTGGCCGTTGGCCTGCTTTGTTCTGGTCTCCTCTGGCGCCGGGGTGTCTGCCTTAGTATCGGTTACTCGAATGTTACTCTTTTGATCCCGGAGATGGGCCATTAGTATGCTAATGGACCTACAGTTTTTGGTCTTGTCTGGGAGCTGCGGCTCCAATCAACGGACAAACCCTGAACCTGCTTGTTTTCTCAGTATTGTCCAATTTCCCTGCAATCCTTACAAAGTGTCCATTTTGTAATCGGGAAGTGGCCATCCCAGATGGCTACAATACCACACTTAGTACTTCCTGGCGCCGTATCCCTCTATATCCATCTTATCCATGTATTTGTCGTTAACCCCTTTGAACGCCGTTAATATATCTGCTTCGACAAACTATTCTGATAATGCGTTCCTGGCAATCACCACCCAATCTAATAAAACCTGTCTCGCACATCTCCTCTAAACATTTCCCCACTGACCATAAATCCTCCTGGTGCCTGACTCCTCCACCCAACAGTAGAGTGCCTGCTCATATACTCTATGCACGCATCTCAAAATATTTTATGCCTTACATCGGTTCCAAAAAAATGAAAGATGACTTTTTATACTGATATTCTCCAGCCTTATTCATCAACCTCCGGCGTTCTGATAAAAACAGTCCGGGTGTTTTCAGCCTTTTCCCATAGCTAACACCCTGCAGACCAGACAACATGCTGGTAAACCTCCTCTGCACCCTCTCTCAAAGCCTCCCCATCCTTCTGTGGACAAAAATCGTGCTCAATGATTCAAGTGCGGCCACACATAGGTTGGAAACAACTGCAGCATGAATTGGCAGTTCCTATGCTGACATACAACAGCGTTATTCTTTAAGTTGGCTCGCCACTTACCCAGAGAGCTTAAATTCATGGCCCTTTTCTGTAACTGTGTCTCCCAGTTCACCAACGGGCTTATATACCTGAGCTATAATTCTGTAACTGTGTGCCCCATTTCCGCAGCTAGCTCTGATTAATGTCTATTGAATAGAACATGTGTTCTATTGCAGTGTCTCCAAGTTCTATGGCTTTGTATTTTTATGGAAGTATTATATTTATTTTCAATTATTTCATAACTTTGGTTATATCGTTTCCTCTAAGTCGTCATCCAAAATTAGGTCCAAAAATTATATTTCTTAACGTTATTTAAACTTAGTCTGAGCTTCGCTCACCCTGACCTCGATGTCCAATAGGGAAATACACTCAGAAGATCACCAGCAACTCTTGCAAATAATTCAAATCTAGAAGGTATATTTGCAAGTTGACACAGCAGCCTCATTCACAGAGACAGCCTTTTAAAGATAATATCCTCTGCAGCTGAAAATTCACAGCGTTCTGGGGTAGAGAATTCAGAACATCCCAAAACCTCTGAAATAAATAATATGCCCCTTTTTACAGGCGTCAGTTGCTGCCAATTATTTCGAGACTGTATCTTCCAGTACCCGGGTTAGTGTCTGTACAAAAACGTGGATAAGTCACTGAAATAGCAATAGTTAACAAACAAAATTAGAGCAGAAAGACTGTGTCTAACTTCCGGCATTATTAATCTTGTTTGTACATATCCTGAGTATAAATAATAGATTAAATGACTCCAGCCACAAAATCTAGCTTGCGGGTTACAAGATGGCAGCCATGACAGAATCATGAATGCAAGATTGTCACAGTTGTAAATGGTGACAAAGCAAGAGTAAAATACAAATAAATGGAGCATGAAAATAAACTCGCAATACTAAAATCATCATCGGGAGCTTTTGCAATTAATTATGAAAATGAGAGTGGTCACATGGAAGGTCGTCCCTTGTTAACAGTTGATGGTGCATTTGTCCATTAAAATAAGGAAATGACAAACGTGCTTTTTAATGACTGTGTTTCAGTATTTACAAGAGAGGAAGAGTTCAAAATGCCAGCGATACGAGGAGACATATTATTGAAACAGGAGCAGGGTCTGGGCAAAATTCAGATATCTAGGAACCCCACTACCGGGTGATTTCCCTCCAAGTCACTCACCACCCTGACTTGGAAATATAGCCACAGTCTGTAACTGTTTCTACTATTTCCCAACAAGCTTCACTTAATAACCCGTGCTGTGGCTGTGTCTCCAAGTTAAAAATCTTGTGTATTTACATTGCCCACACAATGTAACTGTGTCTCCTATTTTCATAGCCAGCCTCTTCATACAGTAATGGTATCTCCATGTCCCCATATAACTTAAGTACCTGAACATCATTCGATAACTGAGTCTCCCAGTTCCCAAGCTAGCTGAGATACATGAACATTATTCTGTATCCGTACCTCCTTGTTTCCCAGGGAGCATATATAGAACAAAAAACAATATAGCACAGGAACAGGACATTTGGTCCTGCAAGCTTGTACCGGTGATGATACCATTCTTGGCCAAAATCCATAGCACTCCCTAGTGCTGAATCGTTCTATATCCAATCTAGCCATGTTTTGTCGACATGCCTTTTGAACGCCATGAAAGTACCTGCTTCTACGACCTCACCATGCTGTGTGTAATAAACCAGCCTCGCAGATCTCCTCTACACTTTTCCCCACTGACCTTAAATACATGACCCCTGGTGACAGACACCAACTTGGAATAGAGTTCCTGCCCATCCATTCTATCCATGCCCCTCATAATCTTGTAGACCTCTATCAGTTCGCCCCTCAACCTCTGGGGTTCTAATGAAAACAGTCCTTGTCTATTCATCCTCTCCACAGAACTAACATCCTCCTGACCAGGCAACATCCTGATAACCGCCCTCTTCACACGTTGCATCATTCTGGCAGTGGTCGGCCAGAATTGTGCGCAATAATCCAAGTGCGGCATTACAACTGTTCCATATAAATGAAGGATGACTTGCCAATTTGTATACTGATATTCATCTGCCTTATTCATAACGTTGGTCCGTCACTTCGTCAGAGAGCTGGTATACATGACCCTTATTCTGTTACAATGCCTCCTAGTTCACCAGCTAGCTGATATGCATGACCTTATTCAATCACCGTCACTCCTCGGTGCCCAGCGAGGTTACATACATGACCCGCATTCTGTGTGTCCAATTTCCGCAGCTAGCTCATATTAATGATATGTCTTCTATTGCAGTGTCTCCAAGTTCTCTGGTTATGTTTTTTTCAAAGAGTATTATATTTAATTTCAATGATTTCGAACCTTTGTTTACATCGTTTCCTCGAAGCGAGCTCCTGTAGAACAATGAACACGAAGATGACCTTCGGTCCTCCAATGCTTTCACGGTCATGATACCACACTTAGCACTTCCTCGTGCCGCATCCCCCTATATCCATCTTATCCATGTATTTGTTGTTGACTATTTTGAACGCCGTTAATATATCTGATTCCACAACCTCATCTGATAATGCGTTCCAGCACTCACCACCCTGTGCAATAAATCCTGCCTCGCACATCTCGAAACATTGCCTCACTGACCTTAAACCTATGCCCCCTGGTGGCTGACATCCACTCAAGAGTAAAGTGCCTGCTCACCCACTCGATGCATGCTCCTCATAATCCTTTCGGCCTTACAGCGGTTCCAAACACATGAAGGGTGACTTTTTGTACTGATATTCATCGGACTTAGTCATCATCCTCCGGGGTCCTGATAAAAACAGTCCGGGTCTATTGAGACTCTTTGCATAGCTAGCATCCTGCAGACCAGGCAACATCCTGGTAACCCGACTCTGAACCCTCTCCCAAAGCCTCTCCATCCTTCTGGGGACTACAATTGTGCTCAATATTCCAAGTGCGGCCTAACATAGCTTCGAAACAACTGTAGCACGAAGTTCCAGTTTGTATGCTGACATACATCAGCGTTATTCTTTAAGTTGGCTCGCCACTTACCCAGCGAGCTGATATAATGGCCCTTATTCTCTAACTGTGTCTCCCAGTTCACCTGCGAGCTTATATACATGAACTTTATTCTGGAACTGTGTGCCCCATTTCCGCAGCTAGCTCTTATTAATGTCATGTTTTCTATTGCAGTGTCTCCAAGTTCTATGGCTATGTATTTTAATGGAAGTATTGTATGTATTTTCAATTCTTTCATAGCTTTGGTTATACTGTTTCCTCTAAGTTGTCATCCAAAATTAGGTCCAAAAAATTATATTCCTTAACGTTATTTAAACTTAGTCTGAGCTTCCCTCACCCTGACATCGATGTCCAATAGGGAAATACACTCAGAA
Source organism: Scyliorhinus torazame (assembly GCF_047496885.1). NCBI lineage: Eukaryota > Metazoa > Chordata > Chondrichthyes > Carcharhiniformes > Scyliorhinidae > Scyliorhinus > Scyliorhinus torazame. The sequence continues at coordinate 58,805,340 of NC_092729.1, read as the reverse complement.
GATCACCAGCAACTCTTGCAAATAATTCAAATCTAGAAGGTATATTTGCAAGTTGACACAGCAGCCTTAGTTACAGAGACAGCCTTTTAGAGATAATATCCTCTGCAGATGAGAATTCGCAGCGTTCAGGGGTAGAGAATGCAGAACATCTCAAAACCTCTGAATGAAATAAATATGCCCCTTTTTACAGACTTCAGTGGCTGCCCCTTGTTCCCAGTCTGTATCTTGCAGTATCCGTCTCCCGGGTTAGTGTCTGTACAGAAACGTGGATAAGTCGCTGAAATAGCAACAGTTACCGCGTTTGGGTAAAACAAAATTAGAGCAGAATGACTGTGTCTAGCTTACGATATTATTAATTTTGTTCGTACAGACACACACAAAACGTTTGAAGAATAGATTAAATGACGCCAGCCACAAATTGAACTTCCGTGTGACAACATGGCAGCCATGATAGAATCGTGGATGCAGGATTGTCACAGTTGTAAACAGTGAACAAGCAAGAGTAAAGTACAAATAAATAGAGCAGGGAACTAAAATCGCAAGGAATCATCACAGGGAGCGTTTGAAATTAATTATGAAAAGGAGAGCCGTCACATGTAATGTCGTCCTTTTTTAACAGTTGATGGTGTATTTGCCAATTAAAATAAGGACATGACAAACATGCCTTTAATGACTTTGTTTCAGTATTTACAAGAGAGGAAGAGTTCAAAATGCCAGCGATACAAGGAGACAAATAATTGAATCCGGAGCAGGGACTGGACAAAATTCAGATATTGAGGAAACCCACTACCTGGTGATTTCCCCTCCAAGTCACTCACCACCCTGACTTGGAAATATAGCCACAGTCTGTAACAGTTTCTACTATTTCCCAACAAGCTTCACTTAATGACCCGTGCTGCACCTGTGTCTCCAAGTTAAAAATCTTGTGTATTGACATTGCCCACACGATGTAACTGTGTCTCCCATTTCCCTAGCCAGCCTATAGACATGGCTCTTCATTCAGTAATGGTATCTCCATATGCCCATATAACGTAAATACCTGAACATCATTCGGTAACTGAGTCTCCATGTTCCAAAGCTAGCTTAGATACATGAACCTTATTCTGTAATCGTATCGCCTTGTTTCCCAGCGAGCTTATATAGAACAAAAAACAATATAGCACAGGAACAGGACATTTGGCCCTGCAAGCTTGTACCGGTGATGATACCATACTTGGCCTATATCCATAGCCCTTCCTCGTGCTGTATCGCTTCATACCCAACTGATCCATGTATTTGCGACATGCCTTTTCAACGCCGCAAAAAGTACGTGTTTCTACAACCTCCCCTGGCAACGTGTTCCAGCCACTCTATACGCTGTGTGTAATAAACCTGCCTCGCAGATCTCCTCTAAAAATTTCCCGTCTGACCTTAGGTCCACGACCCCTGGTGGTAGACACCACCTTGGGATAGGGTGCCTGCCCATCCATTCTATCCATGCCCCTCATAATCTTGTAGACCTCTATCAGTTCGCCCCTCAACCTCCGGGGTTCTAATGAAAACAGTCCGAGTCTATTCATCCTCTCCACATAACTAACATCCTCCTAACCGGGCATCATCCTGATAACTGTCCTCTTCACACTCTACATCATTCTGGCAGTGTGGCGACCAGAATTGTGCACAATAATCCAAGTGCGGCTTTACAACTGTTCCATATAAATGAAGGATGACTTGCCAATTTGTATACTGCTATTCATCAGCCTTATTCATAATGTTGGTCCGTCACTTCACCAGCGAGCTTATATACATGACCCTTATTCTGTTACTGTACCTCCCAGTTCACCAGCTAGCTGATATGCACGACCTTATTCAATAACCGTGTCTCCTCGCTCCCCATAGAGGTTACGTACATGACTCGTATTCTGTAACTGTGTGCCCAATTTCCCCAGCTAGCTCATATTAATGTATGTCTTCTATTGCAGTGTCTCCAGGTTCTTTGGTTATGTATTTTTCAAAGAGTATTATATTTAATTTCAATTACTTCGGAACTTTGGTTACATAGGTTACTCCATATTTTCATGTAAAATTAGGTTTAAAGAACATATTTCGTCACGTTATTAAAACTTACTCAGAGCCTCCCGGACCCCAGGGATGAATGTCCAAAAGGGAAATACACTCTGAAGATCAGCAGAAACAATTGCAAATTATTAAAATCTATAAGATATATTTGCAAGTTGACACAGAAGCCTCAGTCACAGAGACAGCCTGTTAAAGGTAATATCCTCTGCTGCAGAAAATTCACAGAGTTCTGGGATAGAAAATTCAAAAGATACCAAATCCTCTGAAATAAGTAATATGCCCCTTTTTACAGACTTTACTGGCTGCCCCTTATTCCGAGACTGTACCTCCCAGGAACCTGATTGTCTAGTTTCCAGACATGACCCTAAATGTGTAAATGCATTTCTCAGTTCCCAGCTGGCTTATATATAAGGCCTTGATTCTGTAATTTTTTTTCTGCTACTTCTCCAGTCAGCGATACACATTATCCTTATTCGGTATCCGTTTGCATGCATGACTCTTATTCTGAACATAGGCCTCTCAGCTTCTCAGTTGGCTAATACACATCAACCTGACCCTGCGCATGTCTCTGTTCCCCAACTCAATTATCTACCTGTCCCTTATTGTGATCTTGTGCCTCCTAATTCTTCATTAATCTGTACACATGACCGTGATTCTGTCTCTGTACCTCCGAGTTCCCCTTTGAACTTATCTCGCCAACCTTCCTTCTTAACCGTCTTTACTCGGTCCATCGTTACTTTTTATACTTGAGACTTATTCTGCACCCGTGCCTCCTGGTTCTCCAGCTAGCGTATTTACATTACCTAATTCTGGAAGTTTCTCCAAGTTCCCCAGCAAGCTTATCTTAATGATCCATATTCTGTAACTGTGACTCCTTGTTCCCCAGCTAGCTTTGATACATGGCCCTTGATTTGTAACCATGTCTCATTGTTCCACAGAAGCTCACTTGGAAACAATGAACACGAAGAGGACCTTCTCCTCCAAGCCTTTCACGGCCATGATACCACACTTAGCCAAAACCCTCGGCACTTCCTAGTGCCGTATCCCTCTATATCCACCTTATCCATGTATTTGTCGACATCCATTTTGAGCGTCGTTAATAGATCTGCTTTCACAACCTCATCTGATAACACGTTCCAGCCACTCATCATCCTGTGTAATAAAACTTGCCTCGCACATCTTCACTAAACTTTTCCCCACTGACCTTAAACCTATGGCCTCTGGTGGCTGACTTCACAACCCAAGGGTAGTTTGCCTGATCCTAATTGTACATAATATGGGCCATATGCCAGCTGGCATATATACACGAACCTTATTCGTCACTGCACCTCCTCTTCCACAGTGCGATTATTTACATGGCCCCTATTTCCGAGTCAGTCTAAGTGACGTGAATGAAGATCGTTCTTTCGACCTAATTGTGGTGAACAATTTAGAGGAAAATTTGGAAGCACTGCTCTGAACTAATTGAAGATAAATCAAATAATCATGGCAAAATACATAGCCGGAGGACTTGGAAACACAAGATTGGAACAAAGTCATAGATCTGAGCTAGCTACGGAACTACGAGTACAGTTACAAATAAGGGTCAGGTGTATAAGCTCACTGAGGACCAAGGAAACACAGTTACAGAGGAAGAATCATGTTTCCAACTAACTGGAACTAGGAGACACTGTTACAGAATAAGGATTATGGATATATCCTCGCTGGGTAACCAGGAGGTACAACTAGGGAATAATATACCGAGCTAGTTGGGGAACTGGGAGACATAGGTACATACAGAGGGTAATGTATATAAACTTGCTCAGGACCTGGCTGACACATTACTGAAAATGGTTCATGTATATAAGCTACCTTGGGAAGCAGGAGATACAGTTACACAATAGACCTCATGTATACAAGTTAGTTGGAGAACTACGAGTCGCAGTTACAGAATATAGATCATGTGTATAAGCTTTTGGGGAACCAAGACAGACAGTTGCAGAATAAGGGTCATTTATTTGGAACTAGGAGACAAAATTACACAATGAGGCTCATGTATGTTAGCGAGCTGTGCAAGTGCGAGACACGGTTGAAGAATAACGGTCATGTATATAATGTCGCGGAGGATCTGGGAGTCAATAACAGAATCATATTTATTAATTTGATGTCACTGGAGAACTCTGAGACACCGTTAGATAATGAGGGTCATAATATAAAGCTCTCAGTGAACTGGGATAAAGTTGCAGAATAAGAGAAATGCACAAAATCTAGCTGGGGAACTGGGAGATACAATTACATAATAAGGGTCATGTGTATCACAAGCGGGGAAATTGGAAGTGGCAGGTGGAGAATAACTGTTAGGTATACAAGCCAGCTGGGAAATGGGAGGCACAGTTACAGAATCGTGATCATGCGTGTAGGTTAGATGTTGAACTAAGAGACACCGTTACAGAGTAATGGTCATGGACATAAGCTCGCTGGAGAACTCGGAGGCACAGTTCCAGAATGAGTTTTATACATGTTTGTTACCTGGGGAACTGTGAGACACTATTACAGAATAAGAGTATGCATGTACGTTGGCTGGGGAACAGGGTGACAGTTGCAGTGAGAGTCATGTATACATTCGCGCTGGAGAAGGCGGAGACACAGTAACAGAATACTGGCCATGTAGAGAAGCTACCTGCAGAACGAGGAGACAAAGTTACAGAATTAGAGTTATGTATGGTAACTAGTTGTGAAACTAGGAGACACAGTTACGGAAATGGGTCATGTATATTAGCTCGCTGATGAACTGGGAGAGACAGTTAGAGAATAAGGATCATGTGTACCTAGCTATCTGGGGAACTAGGAGACACAGAAAGACAATGAGGGTCGTATAAAATCTCCCTCAGCAACTGTCTGGACAGTTACAAAATAAGGACCATGGATATCACTAGCTGGGGAACCAGGATATATAGTTACAGAATAAGGGTCATGTATATGAGCTATCTGGGCAGCGGGGAGACACAGTTACAAAATCAGCGTCATATATATAAGCTAGCCGGAGAACTCAGGGTCGCAGTTATAGAACATGTGTAAGGCGTATAATCACAATGGTGAATTGGGAGACACCGTTACACAATAAGAGTTATGCATATTCACTTGCTGGAGAACCGAACTGGGGGTCAGCGAGCAGGTTATTACTGAGAGTAAGTGTCACTTGGTCGCACTGTCAGTGGGTGGCACAGGAACACATTGGTTAGCACTGTTTCTTCACACGCCAGGGTCACAGGGTCGATTCCTGGCTTCGGTCACTGTCCGTGTGGAGTCTGCATGTTCTCCCAACGTCTGCGTGGTTTTCCTCCGGGAGCTTCGGCTTTCTCCCACGGTCCAGGGATGTGCAGGTTAGGTGGAGTGGCCATGCTAAATTGCCCATTATGTCCAAAAAAGTTTGGGTGGGGTTACTGGGTTGCGGGGATAAGGTGGACTTAAAGTAGGGTGATCTTTCTAACGGCCTGTGCAGGCTCGATGGGCCAAATGGTCTCCCTCTGCACTGTGAATTCTATGAACTTGGAGGCACAGTTAACATCGCGTGTTTCATCTCTATCAGCTAGCTGCGGGACTGTGAGACACAGTTGCAGAATAAGAGTATGTATGTAAGTTCGCTGGGGAACTGGGTGACAGTTTCAGAATAAGTGCCACGTAGTCATGGTCGCTGGAGAACATAGACACATTATGGGACATAGGTACACACTAAGGGCCATGTATACACGCAAATGGGGAAATTGGGAGACACGGGTACATAATAAGGGTTAGTTAAACATGCTAGCTGGGGAATGGGAGACACGGGTACAAAATGAGGGTCCTGTATATAAACTAGCTGGGAAACGAGGCACGACAGGCACAGAATAAGGGTCTTGTATAAAAGTTAGATGGGAACTAGCAGACACAGTTACAGAGTAAACCTTACCTATGTAAGTTAACTGGGGAACTAGGCGATACAGGTACAGAGTAAGGGTCATGTACGTAAGTTAGCTGGGGAACTAGGAGACAAAGTTACAGACTGACAAGGAGCCAGCTATAGAATATGGGTCATGTATATAAGCCAGGTGGTTATACAAGATACAGTTACAGAAAACATGTATACACTCTACCTGGAGAACAAGCAGACAATGTTGCAGAATAAGAATCATGTACAAAAATTAGTTGGGGTGCAAAGAGGCAAATTTACAGATAATCGAGCTGGGGAAAGTCTATACACGTTACAGGATGGGTGTCATTTTTATTAGCGAGGTGGGAAACTAGGAGACAGATTTTAAAAACTATAATCATGCATATTACCTAACTGTTACCAGAAGACACAGTTGCAGAAACTGGCTCATTTGAATAACCTAGTTGGGGACCTCTGAGACAGTTACAGAATAAGGGTTATATGTATAAGTCATATAGAGAGCCAGGCGACATAGTTACAAAATAAGGGACAGGTATACTATGTGTATGTGGAACTAGGAGCCACATTTCAGAATGAGGGTCATGCATATAATTCAGCTGGGGAATTAGGAGACACAATTATAGAACAGTGGTCTGTATCTCAGGTATCTGGGTTCTACTGATTTCAGGAATCTGCAGTGTTTCTATCTCCCCCCTTGAAGACCCTGAAATGGGAACGCACTGTTGGTGGGGAGTATTCACGTTCGAACGCTATTAATTTCACCATTAGTGACACCCCGACTGAATTTTTTTCAGTTCCTGCTCCTGTTCAATAATAGTTTTCTTAGGCTCCCTGACATGGAAACCGCGCCCTCAATGGTGAATACTGTAACAGATTCATCCTACATGTTTTTCATCACTTTATTTTCATTGAGAACAGAACCATTTTGAATTTACAAGGAGCCACATTCTCTCCGACCACTCTCCTTTTCCACATAATACTACACATTTTCTGTGAATGTTTTGTTTTCACTTGCGAGTTTATTTCAATACTCCATTTTTACGGATTACACTATCTACTTTGTCACCCTTTACAGTTGCAACCATCTCCAGACATGTCTTTTCTGGCTGCCACGTTGCAACCCCAAATTGAATCTGAGGCTGGGTTCATGAAAAGTTTTCTTCATACTCCATCAGTTTATATCAGGAACAGTGTTGATGCTGTAAACTGCAAAGTGTTCATCTCTAATACATTACCCAAATGTTTAATATTCATCTTACAGTGGCATCTCCACCCGTTTCTGTACACTATGCGGGGAGACCGATATGAGGTGATACAATCTCAGTATAAGGGGCAGGCACTAAAGACTGAACCGAGGGGAATATTATTTATTTCAGATGATTTTGGATCTTTTAAATGTTCTACCCCATATGTCTGTGCATGTCCAGTCGCAGAGACTATAACCTTTGACAGGCTGTCTCTGTAACTGAGGCTGATGTGTCAACTTGCAAATGTATCGGGTGTATTTGAATAGTTTGCAAGTGTTTCTGCTGATCTGCTGAGAGTATTTCACTGTTCGACATAAGAACACAATAAAAACATAAGACCTAGAGAGAGGAGTAGACCATCTGGCCCCTCGAGCTGCTCCGCCATTCAATAAGATCGTGACTGATCTTTTTGTGGACTCATCTCCACTTACCCTCCCCCTCACCATAAATCTTAATTTCTTTACTGTTCAAAGATATATCCATCTTTGTCTTAAAAACAGATTCAACGAGTCAGCAATAACTGCTTCACTGGGCAGGGATTTCCACAGATTCACAACCCTTCGGGTGAAGAAGTTCCTCCTAAACTCAGTCTTAAATCTGCTGTCCCATATTTTTAGGCTATGCCTTCTAGTCCTAGATTCACTCAGCAGTGAAAACAACCTCCCTGCTTCTATCCTATCTATTCCCGTCATTTGTTTCCACAAGGTCCCACCTCATTCTTCCAAATTCCAATCAGTATAGTCACAGTCTACTCAGTCTCTCGTCAAAAGACAAGCGTTTCAACTCCGGAATAAACCTGCTGAATCTCCTCTGCACCCCTCCAGTGTCAGCACATCCTTTCTCAAGGAAGGACACCAAAACTGTGCACAGTAGTCCAGGTGTGGCCTCACCAGCACCTTGTACAGCTGCAACATAACCTTACTGTTCTTTAATTTCCATCCCTCTGGCAATGAACGACAACATATCATTTGCCGCCTTAATCACCTGCTGAACCTGCAAGCTAACATTTTGCGATTCATGCACATGGAAACCCAGGTCCCTCTGCACAGCAGCAAGCTGACATTTTTTACCATTTAAATCATAGTCCATTTTGCTTTATTCCTACCAAATTAGATTGACTCACATTTACCAAACATGTACTCCACCTGCCAGATCCCTACCTACTCACTTAAACGATCTACAGCTTTCTGCAGACATTCAGTGTCCTGTAAACTTTGCTCCAAGACTCATCTTAGTGACATCTGCGAACTTTGACACATTACAATTGGTCCCAAACTCCAAATTATCTATGTAAATTGTAAACAATTGCGATCTCAACACTGATCCACGAGGAACACAACTAGCCAATGATCACCAACAAGACAAAAACTGTTTTCCCCACTCTTTGCTTTCTTTCAGTTAACCAATCCTCTATATATGCTACTGCATTACCCGTAACAATTTACACCTTTAACTGATGTAGCAGCCTTTCGTGGGGTACCTTGTCGAATGTCTTCTGGAAATTCAGATACCTCACATCCGCGAGTTCCCCGCTGTCTACCGAGCTAGTAATGGCCTCATAGAATTCCAGACAGTTAGTGAAGCATGACCGGCCTTTCATGAACCCATGCTGCGTCTGCCTATTGGGACACATTCGATCCAGATGTCTCGGTATTTCTTCCTTGATGATAGATTCAAGCATTTCCCCCACTACAGAAGTTAAGCTAACTGGCCTTTTGTCTCCCTCCTTTTTAAATCAGTGGCGTCATATTTGCTGTTTTCCAATCTGCCAGAATCGCCCCAGGTTCCAGCGACATTTGGTAAACTACCACAAAGGCATTTGCTATTTCCCCGCCAGGAGACGTGTGTACCTGTAGCCCCAATAGCTTACCCAACACTATCTCATTAGTAATAATGATCGTTTCTAGGTCCTTAACTGCCATAGCCTCCTTGCCTTTAATTATTGGCATGCTGTTTGTGGCTTATACTGTGAAGACCGACACAAAATATTCGTTCACTCCATCGCCATTTCCTCAATTCCCATTATTAAATCCCGTTCTCATACTCGAAAGGACCAATGTTGACCCTAACCACTCCTTTTCATTTATATTCCCAGCTACTTTAGTCTCTTAATCTATCTTCCTTTTCTTTATTGCTTTTTTCGTGGCTTTCTATTGACTTGCAAAGGTTTCCAAATGCTCTAGTTTCCCACTAATCTTTGCCACTTTGTTTGGATTTTTATTCACGTTTTCCCTTCGATATCCATGGCTGATTATCCCTTTTCCTCCACTCCTTCACTTTCACTGCAACATACCTTTGCGGAGCACTATGAATAAACTCTGAAAGTACTCCACGTTTCGTCAATTGTCCAACCATGAAGTCTTTGCTCCCAGTCTACATTAGCCAACTCCTCCCTCAGTGTCGTCTCCTTTGCTTAAGCAGATGAAGCTGCAATAGGATTTTAGCTTCTTACCCTCCATCTGTATTTTAAATTCAACCATACTGTGACCGCTCCTTCCGAAAGGATGTCTACCTGTGAGATCTTTAATTATTCACCAGATCCGTCGGTGAGGCAGAATCCGAGTCAGTTTAAATAACGTGAAGGAAGATCATTATTGAGGCCAAAGTTTGCAAGAAAATTTAGACGAAAATATAGAAGCAAAGGTCGGAAAAAATTGGACATGAATATTAAAACCATTGAAAATTTCATAGGCAGCGACCTAGGAGAAACAGCAATAGAACAAGTGACATTTAAATGATGTCGCTATAGAACTAGGAGACAACGTTGCAGAATAACGATCATTTTTACAAACTACCTGTTAACTGGGAGACACAGTTACAGAGTAAGGATCATGTGTGCACACTGCCTGTTAACCAGGAGATACAGTTACAGAACAAACGTCATGTGTGTCAGCTCCCTGTGGAACTGGCGGGCCCAGTTACAGAACAAGAGTACTGTAAGGAAGCTTGCTTGAGAATTTGGCGACAGTTGCATGAAATATATTACGTGCATACACCTCTGGGAGACTGAGAAACACGGTTACAGATTAATGGTCATGTACATAAGCTCGCTGGAGAACTAAGACTCACATTTACAGCATGAGGATTATGCATACGAGCTCACTAGTTGAACTCGGAGACACAGTTCCAGAATAAGGGTCATGTTCATTGCTAGCACGGGTACTCGTCATTTCAGGAATCTGCAATGTTCCCAACTCCTTCCTTAAAACCCCTGGAATGGGAAGGGCCTATTCCTTGGTATCTGTCACATTCCAACACTAGTAATTTCTCCATTAGTGATGCGCAGACTGTGTGAATTTTAATAAATCCCCGCTCCTGTTAAATAATATTGTCCTTGAGACCTCTGGCATGCCAATCTCTTACTCTATTGTAAATATTGAAAGCAATCCATCCTTCAGCATATCTGTCACCACCTTTTTTTAATTGAAAACAACTCAATTTCAGTTTAAAAGGGCCCACATATCTTCTAACTTTTCTCATTTTCCTTAAAAATTGTAAATGTTTCCTGTGATGCCGATGTTTTCACTTGCGAGGTTGCTTTCAGGCACCGTTTTTGTGGATTTTATTAGCTGTTTGGTCAGCCTTTCTAGTTGTGAGCATCTTGCAGTCATGTCTCTGTAATGTCTGCCATGTTGTGACAGCCAAGTTGACTTTGTAGCTGAGATAATTCAATCTGTTCTTAACACTCTGTGTGCCTGTAAAAGACTATTTATACCATAAACTGTACACTGTCCTTCTGCTCTCATGTCTCACTCAAATACCGACTCCGCATCGCGATATATCCACCCGTATCTGTAGACACTCACCAGTCAATCTGGATAGGGGAGACGCAGTCTCAGGGGCCGCCACTGAAGACTGAAACGAGGTGAACAATATTTATCTCAGAGGATTTTGGATCTATTGAATTCTGTTTTCCCAAACCCTGTGGATATTCAGCCGCTGAGGGTATTCTCTTTGACACTCTGTCTCTGTAACTGAGGCAGTTGTGTCAAATTGTAGACGTATCTTACAGATTTGAACATTTGGCAAATGTTGCTCCTGATATTCTGAGTGTATTCCCCTATTGGACATCGATCCCTGGAGTGAGGGAGGCTCCTAGTTAATTTAAACAATATGAAGAAAGATAATTTTTTAGACCTAATTTTGGAAGGCAATTCAGTGGAATATAGGTAATATAAGGTCGGAAATAATTAAGACATAAATAAGAGTTATGGAATACGAGATACGAGTCATGTATATATGATTACATATGGTTACAAAAAATGGGACATGAATATAACCTAGCTGAGGAACTAAGAGACACGTAACATAAGAAGGGTGATGTGGGGAGAGGGATGAGATCCAGGTGGAGGAGTCCAGGAGGCAGAGTTACAGGATCCTCAGCCCATGTCCATCTCCAAAAAGTTCGACATTCTTTCCTCCTGATTGGGTGGAATCGGGGACTGGAGAGAGGATGACCAAATTGACCATGGTACAGGGATCGGTTAAAGTGTGTGTGGCGAGCGGGGCGGCGGAGAAAGAAATGGAGGCGTCATCGGGGAGAGTACAGTTACCGGCATTGGTATTATTTACTGTAACCAAGATCGATAATCTCGCTGGTTCTGGTGCTGTCTGGGGCAGGGGTTTGGCCATCTCATCTGGGGTGAAGACGAACAAAGAAAGGTACAGCACATGAACAGGCCCTTCGGCTCCACAAGCCTGAGCTGACCAATGTACCCCACCCTTCCCCAGACACATCATTCCTCAAGTCGTTCTCTGTGGCGAATGCTGATGCAAAGTACTCATTCAGTACCTCGCCGATTTCCTCTGGTTCCAAGCAGATATTCCTTCCGCTGTCCTTGACTTGGCCAACCCTTTACGTGGCTCATCTCTTGCTCATTATATATGTCTAATAGACTTGGGCTTTTATTTAATCCTGTTTGCCGATGACGTTTTTCATGACCCTTTAAGCCCTGACTCCTAGCGTATGTTCCTTCCTGTTTTATTGAAATTCCTCACGGGCTTTATGTGTTCCCAGCCATCCAGCCCTTACACATGCTTCATTTTACTTTGAACCAGGCTCACAATATCCCTCGTTATCCAAGGTTCCCAAAACTTGTCCTTCTTATTCTTCCTCACAGGATCATCCCGGTCCTGACTTGCTTTCAGCTGACATTAGAAACCGTTCCACATGCTAGATGTTGATATACTCCCAAACATCCGTCTCCCCCCCCCCCCCACCCCCGCGTCTCCCAATCTGGACTGTTCAGTTCCTGCCGAATATTGTTATAATCAGCCTTCCACCAAATTAGCACCTTCACCCGAGGACAACTCTTATCTTTGTCTAACAGTACCTTAAAACAAAATAGATTATGGTCACTCTTCATGAAATGTTCCCCAACAGAAATGTCGAAAGCCTGGCCATGGTCATTCCGCTGTGCCAGATCCAGTGCGAACCCTTTCCTAGTTGGACTATCTACATATTGTTTCAAGATGCCCACATGGATGCTCCGTACAAGTTCTACCAGATCCAAGCCCCTGGAAATAAATGCGTCCCAGTCAACCGGGCAGCACGGTAGCATAGTGGATAGCACAATTGCTTCACAGCTCCAGGGCTCCAGGTTCGATTCCCGGCTTGGGTCACTGTCTGTGCGGAGTCTGCACGTCCTCCCCGTGTGTGCGTGGGTTTCCTCCGTGTGCTCCGGTTTCCGCCCAAAGATGTGCAGGTTAGGTGGACTGGCCATGTTAAATTGTCCTTCGTGTCCAGAATTGCCCTTAGTATTGGGTGGGGTCACTGGGTTATGGGGATAGGGTGGAGGTGTTAACCTTGGGTAGGGTGCTAAGAGACAGTGCAGACTCGATGGGCCGAATGGCCTACTGCACTGTAAATTCTACGAAATCTATGAAATATATGGACAGTGAATATGACCCCCACAACAATCCTGTTCCATTTATACCTTTCCAAAATCTGCCTGCATATCTGCTCCAATTTCTCCCGCTGGCTGTTGGGAGTCCTATAGTAAAACTCCAAAATTTTGGCTGTACCCTACCTGTTTCTGATCTCTACTCACATTGCCTCGCTACATGATCCCTCTCAGGTCTTCTCCTGCGGTACAGCTGTGCACTCGGAGTAGGAGGGTAATGATCCAGTTCTAGTGTTCTACGTAGGTACGACATAGCTAGAACTAGGACAGAGGTTCTGCTCAGAGAGTGTGAGAGCTAGAGCTGAATTTAAAAAAAGAGAGTTTTGAAAAGGTAATAATCTCTGGATTGATATCTGAACCACGAGCTAATTGTGACATGGGCCAGCGTTCAGAGAACACCAAAGTATGTCATGGAGTTCACCTCGACCTACAACTTTTAATAGATTTTGGTTATGGGGAGCACAAGGGCCCACTTTACAGGTGTGATGCAACAGAGATTTAAAGTATTTGTAAAACAAAACAATGTTTATTCCATGAATTCAGTTAACATTTTATAAACCCACAGTAAACATCTTATCATCTACCAACACTGATAACCCACCAAAAAGATACAGTACTCTATAGGTAACCCTTAGTAACTTTCCAAACAACATCCATGAGCCAAAACACGTTTTAACAAAGGTAGAAGGTTTGAGTTCGATACAGAGAACAGCTATCACTTTTAAATTATCAAGTGATGTGAACATCTTGTTTATCATACAGAGAGAGAGACCAATATACACCTGCTTGGTTTGAACGCAGCTCTCCAACTGAAAGTGAAACTAAAGCACAGAGCCAAAAACAGCTTCCAGCTCAAAACGCAGAAAGGAAAATGCAGAATTCCATTCCAGCTCCATCCACAAATGACAACACTGTAGCCATTTGATAAAACACATTTTTCTGAAATGGACTCTCACATGACAGTTGGTCCTGGTAAATAAGATAAAGGAGGTAAAGATTGCTTTTGGGAGAAATCGGTTTAAATTCATGTCACATTGGCACATTCATCTGAATCATATTTGCACCAGAGTCTTGGCGAATGGCACAACTTGGGCTGTAGGCGCGGCTTTTAACTAAATAGTGGCGCGGGCAGGGGTGAGGGGGGGGGGGGTGCTTCAGTTGTCTGAAGAATGAGAAACTCCAAGTTTTTATTTAAAAATATGTTTTGTTAAGAATTTTTCAACAAAATTGTCACCTATACCCCCCCCCCCCCCCCCCCGCGTAACAGAAAGAAAAGAAAGGCCGCCGAGCAAGACATAAACATATCAAATCGACATAATACAGAACTTTGTACATTGGATTCCTCCCGCACAGATTAACTTTCCTGAACATTTATGTATTTCCTTGCTCAAGTGCCCCCAGGAAAACCCCCCTTCCCCGTCCAGCCCCCCCCCCCCCCCGAAAGAGATGTCCCCCCTCCCCCCGGGTTGCTGCTGCTGCTGCTAACCGATCTTCATCTAACACTCCGCGAGATAGTCTAGGAACGGTTGCCACCGCCTGGAGAACCCCTGCACTGACCCTCTCAAGGCAAACTTTATCCTCTCCAACTTGATAAACCCTGCCATGTCATTTATCCAGGCTTCCACACTGGGGGGCTTCGCATCTTTCCACACTAACAAGATCCTCCGCTGGACTACCAGGGACGCAAAGGCCAGAATGCCGGCCTCTTTCGCCTCCTGCACACCTGGCTCGTCCGCCACTCCAAATAGTGCTAGCCTCCAACTTGGCTTGACCTGGACTTTCACCACCTTAGATATAGTTCTCGCAACCCCCCTCCAGAACCCATCCAGTGCCGGGCACGACCCGAACATATGGGCGTGGTTTAGAAACTCCAAGTTAAAGGAGAAGGTAGAAGCGCAGGTTAATGGAGAAGACTTTAATTTAATTAAAGGGGCCGAGGCCTCCAGAAAGGATAGTAAAATTTCCAGAACACCGAGTACAACAGGAGAAGGCGGCAGGAATCCAACTTCAGCTAAAGCAAAAGAGGGGACAAATATGATAACGGAGTGGGGCGGTGGTGGCGGTCTATTCTGGAATGAGGGGGTTGCACCTGAATGCGCGCATTATACGAAACAAGGTGAATAAGGTGGTCGCGCAAATTGAAATTTGGCCGGTACGATGTTGGGGGCATCACAGACTCGTGGCAGCAAGGGGATCAGGGCTGGCATTTAAATGGCCAATGATATATGCCCTCCAGAAAGGACACGCAGCTGGGACGAGTGAGCGTGGTTGCATTGTTAGTAAGGAAATGAATTCAATTTATAGTCAGAAGCGATATTGGGTCGGAAGGCATAGAATCTGCGTGGGTAGAGTTGAGGAGCAGAAAGGGGAAAAAGCCTGATGGGAGTTAGGTACAGACCCCCAGGCAGTAGTCGGGATGTGCGACAGAGATAAAGAAAGGAATAAAAGAAAGGCATCATGAAATACACGAAGATGATGTTCCACTGTGAGTCAATGGGAATCAGGGGGAAAACTCTCCGCTAGTTGGAATCATAACTGGCAGAAGGTACGATGGTTGGGCATCGCTGCAGGAGTTCCTCAGGATATTCTGCAGGAGTTCCTCCTCCGAGTCAGGATATTGGTGCCCCTCTAGTTCAGGTGTAACCTGCCCTTCTTGTAAGGCCTCGCCTTCCGTGGATGACATCCCAGTCATCAAAAAAATTGAAGCCCTCCCTTCTGCACCAGTTCTTTAGTCACGTGTTCATCTGCACTATATCCCTGTTGCTAGCCTTGCGAGTACATGGCGCCTGGAGTATTCCGGAGATTACTACCCTAGAGGATTTGCTTTTTAATATTGTACCGAGCTGCGTAAATTGCAGTCACAGGACCTCGCTACTCCTTCTCCGAAGTCATTGGTGCCAATGTGGGCAATGACCTCTGTCTGATATCCTCCCGTTTGAAGATGCATTGTAGCCGCTCAGAGACATCCAGGACTTTGGCATCAGGGAGGCAAACTACCAACCTGGAGTCCTTTCGCGGCCACAGAAGCGCCTTTCAGACGGGCAGCAAAGTGGCTGCAGTCTTGAAGGGCCGAAGGGCCTGCTCTTGTGCTGTAATTTGCTTTGCTCTTCTTTTCCTTCATTGTGACGTGATGCATTTTAACAAAAGTGCGAGGCAGGGACGACACGGAAATAATGTCTCCGGTCTGAAGAGTGCTGGGCTACAGTGTCCGGACCTACATGTGGATAGGGATCTGAAGATGGCCTTACACAACGAGACAGGATCTAAGATACAGATGTGCTTCACAAAAAAGGACGTTCGTCCAAATTCAGGGGTTTTGATGAACATTTTTACAGGCACTGTGTCTGCATATGTAGTCTAAGCACAGCTATATTTCGGAGGGAGAGGCTGTCAGCAAGAGGAACACATCATGTGGAACACTAGCGAGGTACACTGCTGTCCCCTTTAGATTTTTAAACTAAACAGCTGTGTGGATCTGGCTTTGCTCAAGGCGACATTCATGGAAATAAGGCAGCAATAAGGAAAACACAGTTTCCAATGATATCACCAGGAAGCAGACACGCCCGCTCGTGGGATTATAAAAGCAGCAACACTCCGCGATTAGATAGAGAAGAGATCTACACCAGCATTCTGACCGTAACTCTGACAGACCCCAGTGAAGATGCAGAAAGCGCTGTTCCTGGTGCTTGTACTTCTAGTGCTGACTCAGAGCAATCCTACTGGAGCGAGACCAGATATTATGGAAGGAAGTAAGAATCTCTTAACGTTCTCCAACACTAAAGCCGCTGGGGTTCATGCAGATTAATTTTAAATCGATTGTATTTGCTTTGAATGCAATGGTTTGATAGGTTAAGAGATGTGGATTGTGAGATTCTAAAACAAACTGAAGAATTCAGGATAAACAATCTCCATTGGTAAATCTCTGATATTTTAGTCACTATCGGAGTGTTTCGCGGGGCTTGTTGGTTTTGTGAGCTGGTCCACACGGATCAATAATGAAACCACAAGTTACTGAGCGGGGCACGTTGCTGGGTCTAAGTGGGATCATTGATCCGGAAACTCTGTCATTGTCCTTATTCATAGAATCATAGAAGTTTACAGCATGGAAACAGGCCCTTCGGCCCAACCAGTCCATGCCGCCCAGTTTTTACCATTAAGCTAGTCCCAGTTGCCCGCACTTGGTCCATAACCCTCTATACCCATCTTACCCATGTAACCATCTAAATGCTTTTTGAAAGACACAATTGTACCCGCCTCTACTACTACCTCTGGCAGCCCATTCCAGACACTCACTACCCTCTGAGTGAAGAAATTGCCCCTCTGGGGCTCTGGTCACTGACACTGCTACAGATTGTGAGAGTGTGGACTGTGTGTGAGGACAGGATCAGCATCTCCATCAGCCATTTCTCCCCATTTAATTTTCACTGTACTTCGGTACAGGAGGTAGAGGGAGGTAGTGAGTTTGTACAGACTAGGAGGAGGGAGGGAGTGTGTTGATGTAGACCAGGAGGTAGAGGGACGGAGTGACTTTGTGCAGACCAGGAGGTTGAGGGTGTGAATTTGTAAAGACCAGGAGGTGGAGGGAGTGAGTTTGTACAGACCAGGAGCTGGAGGGTGTGAGTTTGTACAGACCAGGAGGTGGAGGGAGTCAGTTTGTGCAGACCAGGAGTTGGAGGGAGGGAGTTTCTACAGACCAGGAGGTGGAGGGAGGGAGTTTGTACTGACCAGGAGGTGGAGGTAGGGAGTTTGTACAGACCAGGATGTGGAGGGACGGAGTGAATTTGTACAGAACAGGATGTGGAGGGACGGAGTGAATTTGTACAGACCAGGAGGTGGAGGGAGTGAGTTTGTACAGACCAGGAGGTAGAAGGAGTGAGTTTGTATAGACCAGGAGGTGGGGGCAGGGAGTGAGTTTGTACAGACCAGAAGGTGGAGGGAGGGAGGGAGTTTGTACAGACCAGGAGGTGGAGGGAGGGAGTTTGTACAGGCCAAGAGGTGGAGGGAGTGAGTTTGTACAGACCAGTAGGTGGAGGGAGTGAGTTTGTACAGACCAGGAGGTGGAGGGAGGGAGTTTGTACAGACCAGGAGGTGGAGGGAGTGAGTTTGTACAGACCAGGAGGAGGAGGGAGGGAGTGGGTTTGTACAGACCAGGAGGTGGAGGGAGAGAGTGAGTTTGTACAGACCAGGAGGTGGAGGGATTGAATTTGTACAGACCAGGAGGTGGAGGGAGTGAGTTTGTCAATACCAGGAGGTGGAGGGAGTGAGGGAGTTTGTACAGACCAGGAGGTGGAGGGAGTGAGTTTGTACAGACCAGGAGGTGGAGGGAGTTTGTACAGACCAGAAGTTGGAGGGGGTGTATTTGTACAGTCCAGGAGGTGGAGGGAGGGAGTTTCTACAGACCAGGAGGTGGAGGGAGGGAGTTTGTACAGACCAGGAGGTGGAGGGAGTTTGTACAGACCAGGAGGTGGAGGGAGGGAGGGAGTTTGTACAGACCAGGAGGTGGAGGGAGACGGTGAGTTTGTACAGACTAGGAGGTAGAGGGAGTCTGTACAGACCAGGAGGTGGAGGGAGGGAGGGAGTTTGTACAGACCAGGAGTGGAGGGAGTCTGTACAGACCAGGAGGTGGAGGGAGGGAGAGAGTTTGTATAGACCAGGAGGTGGAGGGAGTGAGTTTGTACGGACCAGGAGTTGGAGGGAGACGGTGAGTTTGTACAGACCAGGAGGTAGAGGGAGTCTGTACAGACCAGGAGGTGGAGGGAGGGAGGGAGTTTGTACAGACCAGGAGGTGGAGTGAGTGAGTTTGTACAGACCAGGAGGTGGAGTGAGTGAGTTTGTACAGACCAGGAGGTGGAGTGAGTGAGCTTGTACAGACCAGGAGGTGGAGTGAGTGAGCTTGTACAGACCAGGAGGTGGAGTGAGTGAGCTCGTACAGACCAGGAGGTGGGGAGACGGAGTGGGCTTTTTCAAGTTCTGGAGTGGGAGGCTGTAAACTGTGGAATATTATTATATACAACAAACCTAATGTTGCTGCTTTGTGCCGAGTGTGTCCCTGTCAGGCTGAGAGATTCTGCTTTATGTTTTCTCATTGTTCTCCATCAGGCTGAACAACCCGTAATTAATTCCTTCATCATGTTTTCTTTTACTTTTAGGGGGTTTTCATTCAAAACATCCGCCGAGTGACGTGACCAGACTCATTGATGAGCCAATCACTGAGAAGATGATACCTGACGTTCACCTTTCCCGGAAAAAAAAAATTCTATCGAACGATGAATGGTCAAAATGGTATTGAAGGTAAAGATGAATGATCCAGTGAGGGGCGACCATCAACCCGGGATCTCCATGTTCTCTCTGAATGGAAGCTTCTTTCCTGGAAAACAGGCTAATTGATTACTTCACTCCTCTAACACCTGACCTTGTATTCCTGCTGTCTGGATAATGGCCTGTAATCAGAAATAAAACTTACTGCATTGGTCACTGCTTCATGTCTTGTTAACCCTCAGGATCAGGCTGTCTGTAGCGAAGGTGTCCGGTTTGAATTGAGGCTGGGAACAGATGTGTACATTCCAGATAAAGGGGAGGGGAGGTCGGTGCAAATGGTCTGAGATAAGATAGGGGGCCACAATATCAGCTCTCTGACCACTTACATGTGAGGATGTCTCAAGTACTGGGCTATGGAGAACGAGCTGGGGTCTGGAAGTGATAGAAGGTAACCATGGAAATGGTTCTGGAGCTCGGCAATTGATTCAGAAAATAGAGGAGGGATTTAGTGGGTGAGTAAGAGGATGGTGAAGTGATTCAGAGGATGGTGCAGGAGATCAGAGTGTGGAGGAAATGTTGAGTGGGTGCTGAGGTTTGCTTTCATTTTTCAGGGCACCCCGGATGTTTTCAGAACACCACAAAAGTTTTCCCGGAACCGTTAACGGTTTCTCGGCGCCGCGAACTGCATTGAGGCGCCATGGAGGGGTTCAAGGCACGGTGAAGTGTTTCTGAACGCCATGGAGTGTTTCAGAACACAGTTACGGGTTTCTAGGTACCATGGAACTGTTCGGAACACCGTGAAGCGTCTCCAGGCGCCATGGAGCGGTTCAGGGCACCTTGCAGGGTGTCTCGGCGCCATGGAGGGGGTCTGGGCACCGTGAAGCGTCTCCAGGCGCCATGGAGGGGTTCAGGGCACCTTGCAAGGTTTCTAGGCGCCATGGAGGGGGTCTGGGCACGGTGAAGGGTCTCTGGGCGCCATGGAGGGGGTCTGGGCACCGTGAAGGGTCTCTAGGCGCCATGGAGGGGGTCTGTGCACCATGAAGGGTCTCTAGGTGCCATGGAGGTGTTCAGGGCATCGGCACGGGTCTCTGGGCGCTTTGGAGGGGTGTAGCGCACCGTTAAGGGTTTCCAGGCGCCAAGGATGGGTGCAGGGCACCATTATGGGCCTCTTGGCGCCATGGAGGAGGGCTGGGCGCTGGGAAGGGTTCCAGGCGCTATGGGGGTGGCAGGGCACCGTGAAGTGTCTCTAGGCGCCATGGGAGGGTTCAGGAAACCGTGAAGGTTCTCTCGGCGCCCTGGAGGGGCTCAGGGCACTGTGAAGAACCTCTCGGCGCCATGGAGGGCTTCAGGACACCGTGAAGGGTCTCTAGTCGCCATGGGGGAGGGGGGGGGGGGGCAGGGGGTTCCGAACACCATGCGTGGTTGTGGGTTACCGCAAAGGTAGAGGACTGGGAAAGGTTTTAGTGGACGGAACGATATTCGCTCTGGAGGGGAAGGAGTTTTCTGCGTCACAGGTGGATTGATCTTGCTACAAGATATTTTGAACGGTCGGAGGGAGAAGAATAGTGAGGGGAATTTCCAGTGAGTGCAGATGGTGCTGGGAAACGTTTCAGCGGAGAGAAAAGTGGTGGTGACAGGGGTCAAGGTAACTTTCAATGGGTGGGGAGGGAATGAGGAGCTAAGGACGATTTTCAGTGTGTTTAGAAATGATTCGGAGAGATGGGAATGACTGTCACTGGGTGCGGAAGGCAAAGAGAGGGTGGGGACGAGATTCGGTTACTGCCAAAAGGAATCAGGAATAGGTGTAGAGGGGAGGCGGTGGCATAGTGGTATTTTCATTGGACTAGTTAAGGAAAGACTCAGAGACCCTTAGCAATGCTCTGGGGACGCAGGTTCAAGTCCCACCATGGCAGATGGTGACATTTGAATTCACTGAAATCTGATGGTGACCATGAAACAATTGTCTGTTGTCGTAAAAACCCATCTGGTTCACAAATGTCCTTCCGGGAGGAAATCTGCCGCCTTTACCTGGTCCGGCCGACATGTGACATCAGACCCACAGCAATGTTGTTGACTATTAACTGCTGCAACATTGAGGATTGGCCGAAAATTATGGCACAGACTGCGGTGCCCACATACCATGAACGAAGTTTTAAAAAGATCTTTGAATGAGTGTCCTACATGAAGCGGACATTAAAAAACTAACATTAAAAATATAGCCGTTTTAGAAATAGTTTATTTAACCAGTGTCCTGAATTTAACAGAGACTATTTAAGCCATGTACAATATTAAATACAAACTACTACAACAATGTGAGGTCATTTAAACAATGCCACACATTAAATAAATCAATTAAACAGTTTCCTACATTAAACTGCGTCTATTTAAATACAGTCCGACATTCAAAAGAGATGATTGAAAAAGTGTTCTCCACTCAACAGAGAAACTAAAATAGTGCCCTGCACTACATTAAAGGGAGAACATTTAAATAGTGACCTCCAGTCAGCACAGATTATTTAAAAGATTATTTAAAAGAAGTACTTTAAAGAGCAGATTTTAATAGTGCTTTCCCCGCAAAAATGGCCATTTAAACAGTTTCAAGAACAAAGAAATGTACAGCACAGGAACAGGCCCTTCGGCCCTCCATGCTGACCTTGCTGCCCGACTAAACTACAATCTTCTACACTTCCTGGGTCCGTATCCCCCTATTCCCATCCTATTCATGTATTTGTCAAGATGCCCCTCAAATGTCACTATCGTCCCTGCGTCCACCACCTCCTCCGGCAGCGAGTTCCAGGCACCCACTACCCTCTGCATAAAAAACTTGTCTCGTACATCTACTCTAAACCTTGCCCCTCTCACCTTAAACCTATGCCCCCTAGTAATTGACCCCTCTACCCTGGGGAAAAGCCTCTGACTATCCACTCTGTCTATGCCCCTCATAATTTCGTAGACCTCTATCAGGTCTCCCCTCAACCTCCTTCGTTCCAGTGAGAACAAACCGAGTTTATTCAACCGCTCCTCATAGCTAATGCCCTCCACACCAGGCAACATTCTGGTAAATCTCTTCTGCACCCTCTCTAAAGCCTCCACATCCTTCTGGTAGTGTGCCGACCAGAATTGAACACTATACTCCAAGTGTGGCCTAACTAAGGTTCTATACAGCTGCAACATGTCTTGCCAATTCTTATACTCAATGCCCCGGCCAATGAAGGCAAGCATGTCGTAAGCCTTCTTGACCACCTTCTCCACCTGTGTTGCCCCTTTCAATGACCTGTGGACCTGTACTCCTAGATCTCTTTGACTTTCAATACTCTTGAGGGTTCTACCATTCACTGTATATTCCCTACCTGCATTAGACCTTCCAAAATGCATCACCTCATATTTGTCCCGATTAAACTCCATCTGCCATCTCTCCGCCCAAGTCTCCAAACAATCTAAATCCTGCTGTATCCTCTGACAGTCCTCATCGCTATCCGCAATTCCACCAACCTTTGTGTCGTCTGCAAACTTACTAATCAGACCAGTTACATTTTCCTCCAAATCATTTATATATACTACAAAGAGCAAAGTTCCCAGCACTGATCCCTGTGGAACACCACTGGTCACAGCCCTCCAATTAGAAAAGCATCGTTCCATTGCTACTCTCTGCCTTCTATGACCTAGCCAGTTCTGTATCCACCTTGCCAGCTCCCCCATGATCCCGTGTGACTTCACCTTTTGTACTAGTCTACCATGAGAGACCTTGTCAAAGGCCTTACTGAAGTCCATATAGACAACATCCACTGCCTTACCTGCATCCATCATCTTAGTGACCTCCTCGAAAAACTCTATTAAGTTAGTGAGACACGACCTCCCCTTCACAATACCATGCTGCCTCTCACTAATACGTCCATTTGTGTCCAAATGGGAGTAGATCCTGTCTCGAAGAATTCTCTCCAGTAATTTCCCTACCACTGAAGTAAGGCTCACCGGCCTGTAGTTCCCTGGATTATCTTTGCTACCCTTCTTAAACAGAGGAACAACATTGGCTATTCTCCAGTCCTCCGGGGCATCTCCTGAAGACAGTGAGGATCCAAAGATTTCTGTCAAGGCCTCAGCAATTTCCTCTCCAGTCTCCTTCAGTATTCTGGGGTAGATCCCATCAGGCCCTGGGGACTTATCTACCTTAATATTTTTTAAGACACCCAACACCTCGTCTTTTTGGATCTCAATGTGACCCAGGCTATCTACACACCCTTCTCCAGACTCAACATCTACCAATTTCTTCTCTTTGGTGAATACTGATGCAAAGTATTCATTTAGTACCTCGCCCATTTCCTCTGGCTCCACACATAGATTCCCTTGCCTATCCTTCAGTGGGCCAACCCTTTCCCTGGCTACCCTCTTGCTTTTTATGTACGTGTAAATAGCCTTGGGATTTTCCTTAACCCTATTTGCCAATGACTTTTCGTGACCCCCTTCGAGCCCTCCTGACTCCTTGCTTAAGTTCCTTTCTACTTTCCTTATATTCCACGCAGGCTTCGTCTGTTCCCAGCCTTTTAGCCCTGACAAATGCCTCCTTTTTCTTTTTGACGAGGCCTACAATATCTCTCGTTATCCAAGGTTCCCGAAAATTGCCGTATTTATCCTTCTTCCTCACAGGAACATGCCGGTCCTGAATTCCTTTCAACTGACACTTGAAAGCCACCCACATGTCAGATGTTGATTTGCCCTCAAACATCCGCCCCCAATCTATGTTCTTCAGTTCCCGCCTAATATTGTTATAATTAGCCTTCCCCCAATTTAGCACATTCATCCTAGGACCACTCTTATCCTTGTCCACCTGTACTTTAAAACTTACTGAATTGTGGTCACTGTTACCGAAATGCTCCCCTACTGAAACATCTACCACCTGGCCGGGCTCATTCCCCAATACCAGGTCCAGTACCGCCCCTTCCCTAGTTGGACTGTCTACATATTGTTTTAAGAAGCCCTCCTGGATGCTCCTTACAAACTCTGCCCCGTCTAAGCCCCTGGCACTAAGTGAGTCCCAGTCAATATTGGGGAAGTTGAAGTCTCCCATCACCACAACCCTGTTGTGCTTACTCTTTTCCAAAATCTGTCTACCTATCTGCTCCTCTATCTCCCGCTGGCTGTTGGGAGGCCTGTAGTAAACCCCCAACATTGTGACTGCACCCTTCTTATTCCTGATCTCTACCCATATAGCCTCACTGCCCTCTGAGGTGTCCTCCCGCAGTACAGCTGTGACATTCTCCCTAGCCAGTAGCGCAACTCCGCCACCCCTTTTACATCCCCCTCTATCCCGCCTGAAACATCTAAATCCTGGAACGTTTAGCTGCCAATCCTGCCCTACCCTCAACCAGGTCTCTGTAATGGCAACAACATCATAGTTCCAAGTACTAATCCAAGCTCTACCTCATCTGCCTTACCCGCAATACTTCTTGCTTTAAAACATATGCACTTCAGGCCACCAGACCCGCTGTGTTCAGCAACTTCTCCCTGTCTGCTCTGCCTCGGAGCCCCACTGTCCCTATTCCCTAGTTCTCCCTCAATGCTCTCACCTTCTGACCTATTGCTCCCATGCCCACCCCCCTGCCATACTAGTTTAAACCCTCCCGTGTGACACTAGCAAACCTCGCGGCAAGGAGTTTTATGCCTCTCCGGTTTAGATGCAACCCGTCCTTCTTATATAGGTCACACCTGCCCTGGAAGAGCTCCCAGTGGTCCAGATAACGGAAACACTCCCTCCTACACCAGCTGTTTAGCCACGTGTTTAGCTGCTCTATCTTCCTATTTCTAGCCTCACTGGCACGTGGCACAGGGAGTAATCCCGAGATTACAACCCTAGAGGTCCTGTCTTTTAACTTTCTGCCTAGCTCCCTGAACTCCTGCTGCAGGACCTCATGCCCCTTCCTGCCTATGTCGTTAGTACCAATATGTACAACGACCTCTGCCTGTTTACCCTCCCCCTTCAGGATGCCCTCTACCCATTCGGAGACATCCTGGACCCTGGCACCAGGGAGGCAACATACCATCCTGGAGTCTCTTTCACGTCCACAGAAGCGCCTATCTGTGCCCCTGACTGTAGAGTCCCCTATTACTATTGCTCTTCTGCGCTTTGACCCTCCCTTCTGAACATCAGAGCCAGCTGTGGTGCCACTGCTCTGGCTGCTGCTGTTTTCCCCTGATAGGCTATCCCCCCCCCCCCCCCGACAGTATCCAAAGGGGTATACCTGTTCGAGAGGGGGACAACCACAGGGGATTCCTGCACTGACTGCCTGCCCTATCTGGTGGTCACCCATTTCTCTGCCTGCACCTTGGGTGTGACCACATTTACATAACTGCGATCTATGACGCTTTCCGCCACCTGCATGCTCCTAAGTGCATCCAATTGCTGCTCCAACCGAACCATGCGGTCTGTGAGGAGCTCCAGTTGGGTGCACTTTCTGCAGATGAAGCCATCCGGGACGCTGGAAGCCTCCCGGACCTGCCACATCTCACAGTCAGAGCACTGCACCCCTCTAACTGACATTGCGTCAATTAATTTAAATTTAAATTTTTTTTTTTAATATATATATTTTTTAAATTTCAAAGTTACTGCTAACTATCTGTTTCCTAGCACTAGATTTCTAATAGAAATGCAAAAACTAAATATCGTACTCTCCGATCTCTGGCTTAGATACCCCTCTAAATTATAATTTAGTAATTATGTTTAATTAGTTACCAATGCTTAATTTTTTAAATTAAGTGTAGATTCCCAACCAGCCACTCAGGTCACAGCTTTTCTGTGATGTCACTTCAATTTCCCCCGACACACACAATTTGAAAAAGTTATAAAAGTAAAAATGAGTAAAAATCACTTACTTACCTTCTTACCTTCTGAGTGTCTTAGATGTTCTCAGGTTCTCTCCCTGACAGAGACTGCTCCTCCACCTCCGAACCTTGACCTGCACAATGCTAATAATATAATATAATAAAATATAATATGGCACTTACCTCACACCAATGGGTCTTATTATTAGGTTAGAGGAGGAGGGCGGGTGGGAGACACTACACGTGTAGTGTCTCGGGTTTCCTCTCCAGCAGAATTTATTGGTTGGGGGGGGGGGGGGGGGAAAGGGGGGTCTTCCCAGAAATCCCCGGGTCGAAAAAAAAAAACAGAAAAGAAGTGTTTTTTTTTAAAGGATACACTTACCCCCCAGAAATCACTTGCCCACCGCTCCCGCTGAAATCGACTGGCCTGTTCCTGTGAAGGTAAGAGTTTTTAACGGATACACTTACCTCCCGCTGAAATCGACTGGCCTGTTCCTGTGAAGGTAAGTGTTTTTAAAGGATACACTTACCTCCCAGAAATCACTTGCCCACCGCTCCCGCTGAAATCGACTGGCCTGTTCCTGTGAAGGTAAGAGTTTTTAACGGATACACTTACCTCCCGCTGAAATCGACTGGCCTGTTCCTGTGAAGGTAAGTGTTTTTAAAGGATACACTTACCTCCCAGAAATCACTTGCCCACCGCTCCCGCTGAAATCGATCTGTTTCTTATATTAAACAGAGACCATTTGAACAGTATACACACAAAAAAACAAAGATTATTGAAACAATGTCCAACATTAAACAGGGACCATTTAAACAATATACATTATCAAACAGATTATTAAAACAATGTCTGACATTAAACAGCGGCGAGTTAAAACAGTATACACAATAAAACAGATATTATTGAAACAATGTACGACATTAAACAAGGACCATGTCAACCATTTTCTCCATTAATAGGAGGCTAGAAAATGACTCCTTCCTCGAAAGAGACCATTTAATCATAGAATCACAGATTTTCAGTGCAGATATCTTTAAAGGCGTGGGTACACTTCCGTTCAAGTGTAAGGTCCTGTTGAGGACTGATGCAAAATCTTTGGTACATCGTCCTCGGAGAATTCCTGCTCCACTAAAAGAAAGACTAAAACTAGAATTGGGAAGGCTCAAACAACAAGGAATGATTTCATGAGTCACTGAACCGACTGACTGGGTCAGTTCGATCCTTTGTTTGAAGAAGCCGTCAGGTGATCTACGGATATGTATGGACCCCAAGGATCTCAACAAGAGCATCATGAGGGAACACTATCCCATTCCAAAACGAGAGGACATCACCAGCGAGGTGGAAAATACGCCTGTTAGTGTCCAAAACACACTTTTTCAATTTGAGCATTTCGACATTCTGTTGGTGTAATCGCAGTAGATGCATATGCAACAGGAACTAAAGACGAACTATCGTCTTTTTGCAACAGTACAGCTCCTATTCTGTCCTGACTCGCATCAGTAGAAATTTTCATCTTCCGATTTGGATCAAAAGAAGCTGTTATAGGTGCAGTCGTTAATTGCGATTTCAAATCAAGCCACTCTGATGATCACTTGTCCATTCGAAAGAGGTGTATTTTTTGATCAAGTTTCTCAGAGCTGTTGTTCGGGTTGATAAGAAAGGTATGAATTTGCCTAAGAAGTTGTCAACGCCTAAAAAATGTACAACTGCTAGACTGGTAGGGGTTCAAAGCAGGGGTGGAATTCGTCAGTGTAGCTGCTGCTTACAAGAATGGAAATTAGTCGGGGTAGGGGCTGTTCACTGGCAGGGGAATTAGTCAGGGTAGGGGCTGTTCACTGGCAGGGGAATTAGTCAGGGTAGGGGCTGTTCACCGGCAGGGGAATTAGTCAGGGTAGGGGCTGTTCACTAGCAGGGGAATTAGTCAGGGTAGGGGCTGTTCACTAGCAGGGAAATTAGTCAGAGTAGAGGCTGTTCACTGGCAGGGGAATTAGTCAGAGTAGAGGCTGTTCACCGGCAGGGGAATTAGTCAGGGTAGGGGCTGTTCACCGGCAGGGGAATTAGTCAAGGTAGGGGCTGTTCACTGGCAGGGAAATTAGTCAGGGTAGGGGCTGTTCACCGGCAGGGAAATTAGTCGGGGTAGGGGCTGTTCACTGGCAGGGGAATTAGTCGGGGTAGGGGTTGTTCACTGGCAGGGGAATTAGTCAGGGAAGGGGCTGTTCACTGGCAGGGGAATTAGTCAGGGTGGGGGCTGTTCACTGGCAGGGGAATTAGTCAGGTAGGAGCTGTTCACAGGGAGGGGAATTAGTCAGGGTAGGGGCTGTTCACTGGCAGGGCAATTAGTCAGGGTAGGGGTTCTTCACTGGCGAGGCAATTAGTCAGGGAAGGAGCTGCTCACAGGGAAATGATAATTAGCCAGTGAAGGGGCTGATCACAGGGGATTGGAATTAGTCATGGGATGCTAAGTTCACAGGCAGGAGGAATTAACTAAGGTAGGGGATGTTCACAGGGAGGGGGCATTAACCACAGTAGTGGTTAATTAGTCAGGGTAGGGGCTGGTAACTGGGTAGCAGAATTAGCCATGGTACCGTGTAGTCACAGACAGGGGGAATTGGTCAGTCTGGGGGGAGTTGTCATGTGAGAGTACCTTGAAGAAATGGGTGTTTGAGAAATATACCTTTAAGAAATGGGTGTTTATCAGTGATGTCAGAGTGTGGGTGGAGCTGGGCTGTCTGTCAGCTTTTTACTTTCGTTTTAGGCTGTTTGCTGCAGGGTGTGTTTTAGTTTCGTTTTCAGAGCTGGAGAGCTGCAGTCACAGCCAGCAGAGGCATTATTCTCTCTTTGTAATCTAAAGACTGTAAATCGATCCTTTGGTGATTTTAAACTAATAACTGTTCTCAGTACTCACAAGTCAGCATGGACTTAGTAAGGGGAGGTCGTGCCTGACAAACCTTTTAGAGTTCTTTGAAGAGATAACAAATAGGTTAGACCAAGGAGAGCCAATGGATGTTATCTATCTTGTCTTCCAAAAGGCCTTTGATAAGGTGCCTCACGGGAGACTGCTGAGTAAAATAAGGGCCCATGGTATTCGAGGCAAGGTACTAACATGGATTGACGATTGGCTGTCAGGCAGAAGGCAGAGAGTTGGGATAAAAGGTTCTTTTTCGGAATGGCAACCGGTGACGAGTGGTGTCCCGCAGGGTTCAGTGTTGGGGCCACAGCTGTTCTCTTTATATATTAACGATCTAGATGACGGGACTGGGGGCATTCTGGCTAAATTTGCCGATGATACAAAGATAGGTGGAGGGGCAGGTAGTATGGAGGAGGTGGGGAGGCTGCAGAAAGATTTAGACAGTTTAGGAGAGTGGTCCAAGAAATGGCTGATGAAATTCAACGTGGGCAAGTGCGAGGTCTTGCACTTTGGAAAAAAGAATAGAGGCGTGCACTATTTTCTAAACGGTGACAAAATTCATAATGCTGAAGTGCAAAGGGACTTGGGAGTCCTAGTCCAGGGTTCTATAAAAGGTAAACTTGCAGGTTGAGTCCGTAATTAAGAAAGCAAATGCAATGTTGTCATTCATCTCAAGAGGCTTGGAATAAAAAAAGCAGGGATGTACTTCTGAAGCTTTCTAAAGCATTAGTTAGGCCCCATTTAGATTACTGTGAGCAATTTTGGGCCCCACACCTCAGGAAGAACATACTGGCACTGGAGCGGGTCCAGCGGAGAGTCACACGGATGATCCCAGGAATGGTAGGCCTAACATACGATGAACGTCTGAGGATCCTGGGATTATATTCATTGGAGTTTAGGAGGTTGAGGGGAGATCTAACAGAAACTTACAAGATAATGAATGGCTTAGATAGGGTGGATGTAGGGAAGTTGTTTCCAGCAGGGGTAGCAGGGGAGACTAGACCCGGGGGCACAGCCTTAGAATAAAAGGGAGTCACTTTAGAACAGAGATTAGGAGAACTTTCTTCAGCCAGAGAGCGGTGGGTCTGTGGACTTCATTGCCACAGAGGGCGATGGAGGCCGGGACGTTGAGTGTCTTTAAGACAGAAGTTCATACATTCTTGATTTCTCGAGGAATTAAGGGCTATGGAGAGAGAGCGGGTAAATGGATTTGAAATCAGCCATGACTGAATGGTGGAGTGGACTCGATGGGCCGAATGGCCTTACTTCCGCTCCTATGTCTTATTGTCTTATGGTCTTATAGTCACTTTAACCTGATGTGCTTCTGTTTAAAGGTTTTTTCACGATTTATGGATGTTAAAAGGAGAACTTAATTATTACTTAGTGTTGTATTCTTTGGGGGTTGTATTTGAATTAATGGTTGCTAAGATATTCACTGTATATTTTAAAAGGGTTAACTTCAGTTCATTGAATAAACATTGTTTTGCTTTCAAAAATATTTTGCCATTTCCGCTGTTCCACACCTGAAGAGGGTCCGTGTGCTCCCCATACCACAATCTATTAAAAGTTCTGGGTCAGGTGTACTCCATGATACACTTTGGGGTTCTCTAAACCCTGGCCCATAACAGGTCAAGCAAGGCCAAATTACACGTCTTCGAGTCCGAACATGGTTAAATTTATGTGTCTTCGGGGCCGAGCATGGCTCAATTTTAAACATCTGAGGCAGAACATGGTTAAATTTTAAACATCCTCGAGACAGTCCATGGTGACATTTTAAACAAAGTAGAGGCTGAGCATGGTTAATTACAAGCATCTTCGTGGCCGAGTATGTAGAAATATTCACCATCGTAGAGGTCGACCATGCAACATTTTACATGTCTTGGAGGCCGAACATGCTCAACTTAAATATCTTCGAGGCGGAGCATGGCTAAATGTTCAACATCTTAGAGGCCGAACATGGCTACATTTCAAACATCTTCGAGGCAGATCATGGCGAAATTTGAAACAAAGTAGAGACTGAGCATGGCTACATTTTAAACGCCTCAGAGACCGAGCATGGCTGAATTTTAAACATCTTAGAGGCCGAGTACGTAAATATGTTAAATTCTAAGATACCGAGCATGGCTAAGTTTTAAACGCCTTAGCTCATAGCTAAATTTTAAACAGCTTCGAGGCGAAGCGTGGCTAAATTTTAAACCTCTTAGAGGCCAAACATGGCTATAGTTTGAACGTCTTGGACGCCGAGCATGGCGACATGTTCAACGTCTTATACGCCGGGCATGGCTAAATTTTAAACATCTTCGAGGCCGAGTATGGCTAAATTTAAACCGTCTTAGAGACCGAGCATAGCTAGGTTTTAAACACCTTCGAGGCCGAGTATGTGTACGTATCAAACATCTTCGAGGCCGAGCGTGGCTACATTTTAAACGCCTCAGAGGCAGAGTATGGTTAAATTTTAAACATCGACGAGGCTGAGCATGGCTATATTATAAACATCTTAAAGGCCGAGTATGTAGAAATATTCAACATCTGAGAGGCCGAGCATGGCTAAATTTTATTCATCTTCGAAGTCGATCATGGCTAAATTTTAAATGTCTTCAAGGCCGAGCATGGCTAAACTTAAACAACTCAGGGGCCGAGGATGGCTCAATGTTAACCATCTGTAAATAGTCTATTTAAACAGTACAATTCAGTAATCAGAGTCTATTTAAACAGTACCTTACAATAAAGAGTGTCTATTTAAACAGTCCCCAACAGTAAACAGTCTATTTAAACAGTGCATGACAGCAAACAGTCTATTTCAACAATATTCTACAGTAAACAATCTTTTTACACACTGTCCTCCAGTAAACAGTCGATATAAACAGTACCCGAAAGTAAAGAGTCTATTAAAACAGTGGCCTAAAGTAAAGATAGTCTATTTACTGTAGGGCACTGTGTAAATAGACGGTTTATCGATTTAAACAGTGCCCTACAATAAACAGTCAATTTAAACAGTACCTTACAATAGCGTGTATTTAAACAGTGCCCTGCAGTAAACAGTCTATTTAAACAGAGCCTTACAACAAAGTCTATTTAAACAGAGCCTTACAACAAAGTCTATTTAAACAGAGCACCACAATAGACGCTATGCAAAGAGTGCCCTACAGTTATCAGTCTATTTAAACAGAGCCTTACAGCACAACAGTGTTTTTAAACAGTACCCTACAATAAAGATAGTCTATTTAAATAGTGCCGACCAGTAAACAATCTATTTAAAAAGTGGAATAGTATACAGTCTGTTTACAATGTGTCATGGAGGGGCTGTTCACAGGGAGGGTGAATTAATCAGGGTAGGGACTGCTCATAGGGAGGGGTAATTAGTCCGGGCTGGGGCTGTTCACAGGGAGGGGAATAAGTCAGGTTAGGGACTGGTCACAGGGAGGGGGAATTAGTCAGGGTAGGGGCTGTTCACAGGGAGGGGGAATTAGTCAGGGTAGGGGCTGCTCACAGGGAGGGGGAATTAGTCCGGGCTGGGTCTGTTCACAGGGAGGGGAATAAGTCAGGTTAGGGACTGGTCACAGGGAGGGGGAATTAGTCAGGGTAGGGGCTGTTCACAGGGAGGGGGAATTAGTCAGGGTAGGGGCTGCTCACAGGGAGGGGGAATTAGTCTGGGCTGGGGCTGTTCACAGGGAGGGGAATAAGTCAGGGTAGGGGCTGTTCACAGGGAGGGCGAATTAGTCAGGGTAGGGACTGGTCACAGGGAGGGGGGATTAGTCAGGGTAGGGACTGCTCACAGGGAGGGGGAATCAGTCAGGGAAGGGGCCTTTCACAGGGAGTGGCAACTGGTCAGACGGTGACCCATTTCCCGAGCCAATCCAGTTGTCACACCCTCGAACAGCCTGAGCAAAACCACCGCAAAGTTGTAGATTCCATTCCGATTCAGGTGCAACTCATCCGAGATTTAAACGTTGCGCCTTACCCAGGAACGGAATCAGTGGCCGGGAAACTAAAGCCTACTCGCCTACACCATCTCTGTAGCAACCATTCACCTGTTATACCCCACGTCATCCAATCCTCGCTGTCAAGGACCCGGAGACATTAACCTCTGACGTCATTCTTTTCAATCTGCTCCGAAAATCGTAAATTCTTGATGCAGGACCTCGTCCATTTTTCAGTCTCTGTCGTTGGTACCAATGTAACCCACGACATGCCTGTTCCCACTCCCCCTTCAGAATATCCTGCAAGGGTTTGCCGACATTCATGCCGCTGGCACCGGTCAGGCCAAATGCCATCCTGGACTCAGAGATACGGCAGCAGAAACGCTTATTGGACTTCTCACAGCGCAATGTCTTTGTTTCTCGGGCATTCCCCAGATTAAACGTTGTTTCCAGCGTTTTCAAAACACAAAATCTGTAATTGAATGAGATGCATGCTGCTTCTTTCCTAATCTGCTGATTCCCCCTGATTATGACTGGTGGTCCCAAATTTTTACAATGTAAATTAATGATCTGGAAGAAGGTACAGAATGCACTGTTGCTGTGTTTGCAGATGATGCAAAGACATTTAGAGGGACAGGTAGTATTGAGGAAGCAAGAGCGATGCAGAAGGACATGCTAGGAGAGTTGGCAATGAAGTGGCAAATGAAATACAATGTGGAAAAGTCTGAGGTTATGCACTTTGGAAGGACGAATTTAGGCACAGATTATTTTCTAAATGAGGAAATGCTTCGGAAAGCAGAAGCACAAAGGGACTTCGGAGTCCTTGTTCACGATTCTCTTAAGGTTAACGTGCAAGTTCAGTGGGCAGTTAAGAAGGCAAATGCAATGTTAGCATAAATGTCAAGAGGGCTAGAATACAAGACCAGGGATGTACTTCAGACCCCATTTGGAGTATAGTGAGCAGTTTTGGGCCCAGTATCTAAGGAAGGATTCCTGGTCTTGGAAAGGGTTCAGAGGAGGTTAACAAGAAAGATCCCTGGAATGGAGAACTTGTCGTATGAGGAACGTTTGAAGACTCTGGATCTGTACTCGTTGGAGTTTAGAAGAATGGGGGGATCTTGTTGAAACTTACAGGATACTACGAGGCTTGGATAGAGTGTACGTGGAGAGGATGTTCCCACTTGTAGGAAAAACTAGAAGCAGAGGACACCATCTCAGACTAAAGGGAGGATGCTTTAAAACAGAGATGAGGAGGAATTTCTTCAGCCAGAGGGTGGTGAATCTTTGGAACTCTTTGCCGCAGAAGTCTATGGAGGCCATTTCACTGAGTGTCTTTAAGACAGGTTTTTGATCAATAAGGGGATCAGGGGTTATGGGTAGAAGGCAGAAGAATGGGGATGAGAAAATATCAGCCATGATTGAATGGCCGAGCAGACTCGATGGGCCGAGTGGCCTAATTATGCTCCTATGTCTTCTGGTCTTATGGTTTTATTCCCTCGTTAACTGCAAATATAATACTCCACATTTTCTACACTGAATTCCCGCTCCACACAATAAATTACCCTCCAATCTTTCACTTCTTCACAACTCTGTTCTGTTCCCCTCATCTATCATCTCCTTTTCCGCCTTCATTCGCCACACCTTTTTTTCAACCTCTCGGTTTCCACTCCTTACTTTCCCTCCCAGCCACTCTTCAGTTGCCAACAATCCACTCTGTGAGCTTCCCGACATGTTGCACTATTTCAATCTCCTCCCATTTCAATCTATTCATCTCGTGTACTTTCCTTTCCTCTCAATATACTTCCTTTCTTCTCTCAACCTCTCTAATGCCCATTACTCTATCCTCATCTCTTCTTATTCAACTCCAAGTTCGACTAGAATTTGCAAATGTAAAATGTATAAATGTGAGGAGGAGGAAGATCGGAACAGACTCCACGGGGCGGGGTAGACGCAGGGAGGACAGGCGATATTTAATGTGTGGTAGTATAACGTGATGAATTTTGTTTGACAGACTCAAAAGAGGCATCATAATGCTAAAGTTGCCAATTTAAACTGTTGTTTCACACAAAAGCGTGTTATATATTTGGCAACAACACAATAAACATTCCGAGAAATATTTATATATTGCCGGAAATTCACCCCTTTCAGTGTAATTTCCAATTGTAAACACCACAATTTATGACCAACATAAATATCTTTCAGTTAATACCACAGATTCATTATGAAAGTACTTTGCCTGGAAATAATTCACAGACTTTGAATGTTTTCCATGAAGCTTTGAGGACGGAACAAAATTTAAGGAAGATAATCAAAATGAAATAGATTTTCATACAAAGGTATGCGGAGACACAGGTAGTATTGAGGAAACAGGGGGCGACAGAATGCATTGTACAGGCGAGGAGGTGGCCAAAGAAGAAGCAGATTGAATACAATGGGGAAAAGTGTGAGATCATGCACTTTGGTAGGAAGGATAGAGGCACAGAGTATTTTCCAAATGTAGAAATGCTGAGAAAATGAGAAGCACAAGCCCTAGCCGAAGATTAGCTTAATATTAACGTGCAGGTTCAGTCAGTAGTTAGGAAGGCAAATGCAATGTTAGCATTAATGTTGAGAGGATAGAATACAAGAGCAGTGATGTACTTCTGTGCCTGTATAAGGTTATGGTCAGACCCCATTAAGAGTATTGTGAGCAGTTTGGGGCGCAATACCTAAGGCAGGATGTGTTCGTCTTGGAAAGAGTCCAGAAGAGGTTCACAAGAATGATCGCTGGAATCGAGAGCCTGCCGTTTGGAGCAGCTGGGGACTCTCAATCTGTACACGTTAGAGTTTAGAAGGATGAGGGGGGATCTTATTGAACTGTAGAGAACACTGAGCGGCCTGGATAGATTGGTCGTTGAGAGGATGTTTCCACCGGTCAGAAAAACTAGGACCCGAGGACACAGTATCAGACGAAAGTGACGATACTATAAAGTTGCGATTAGAAGGAATTTCTTCAGCCAGAGGGTGCTGAATCTCTGGAACTCTTTGCCGCTGAAGGTTGTGGAGGCCAAATGACTGAGTGTCTTTAAGACGAGATAGATAGGTTCTTGATTAAGAAGGAGGTCAAGGCACGGAAAAAATATAACAACCATGACTGAATGACGGAGCAGATTCGATCGGCGAATGGTCTAATTATGTTCCTGTGTCTAATGGGCGTATGGTCTTATAATATAGATTTGACGCGGGGGTTCATGGAGGCGTTTGCTATATTGGTAGAAAGTTACTCCATTGACCATTCGGTATGAGTGGAAACAGACTTAAAACAATCATTAAATGTACCACAGAGATAAACAGCGCTGAAAGGTTATGAGGTTGCAAAGAATTGTTTGGAGTATCTGAATCGACTACACCTTCCTCTGAGCTGAAATTTCATATTTGTTATTCTGGAAGGAAATAATTTAATTACACTCATGACCAATCCAGTAATTAACTCTGTCGATCTATTTCCGAGGTTCCTATCTCCATCATGTTGACCTCCTAGCCAAATCAATGCACCCTTGATCTTCTTTCGTCCTCCCACTCTGGTGAATTTTAACTGAGCCAAAATATCTGCCACGCCCTCCATACCACTTGAAACAACGTTTTCGAAGTTAGTATTTTCACTGACCTGTATTGATATTCCCCAGGCACAAAGAAAAACAGAAAGAACAATGTCACATTCCAACAAGTCTTTTTATGGCCTTGCTCTGCCTGACACACCACTGAATCCAGTGCCATCAGCTGAAACCACTAATCCTGTTGTGCAGTATTCAGTGCCTTGTCCAGGTGTAACAAGACTTCTCTGTTTGTGTGCTCACCTGCCTGTGATACAAAGAGCAACATTCCATTTACGCACTTATTACCTGCTCAACTTGCAAGCTGGCTTTTAATGTCTGATTCACGAGGACCCCCACCTCTCATCAAACTCCTTTGTTCTGCATATTTCTGCTGTCTTTCTGCATTTGAATACTATTCAGGACCTTTATTCTTCCCAGCAATATATAACATCACATTTCCCTACATGAAATTCCATCTGTCAAGCCTTTATTTCATTCACCCAATCTGTCTATGTCCCTCTGTAACTCTGTTACATCCTCACCACTTGTCCGCCAAGTTATTGCAGCGTGAGCAGGGCACAGCGTACAAGAGATGTGAGAATTAGAGCCACGAATAAATAACAGTGGCGCAAAGAGTGGAGGTAAATTGAAGATAGGGCAAAGTGAAATTGATTTTCTATAAAAGGGAGACAGAATAAGAGAGAAAATAAATTTGGAAACACGAATGGAGAAGGACGAGAGAAAAATAATCTGGGGAAATTGAAAGAAACAAAGGCGAGGAATCTTTAATAAGAATAAGGACTGTGAGCGCGACATTGTGAGTGAGGGGATGATGCGAGGGAATGGGCAATAGGTGCCCAGTATTCAAATGCAAAAACGGTGCTGCTCGCCCCGGTTAAGCAACATTGTATAGTTAACTTTAGTCGGCATCTTCGAGCTTCGAGCCTGATCCTAAGATTGTGATGTAATCCCCAATGAGACTGACAGTGAGAGCGCAGCTGCTGTCAGTAACTTGTTTGTTGAACAACCTGTAAAAAACATCATTCGGGATGTACAGACCTCGCATCACTAATCATCCAGTTTAATATAAATAAACCGTTCATGGCACTGTACTGTGTCAAACACCAGGGGACAGATCTTCACCAACACCAGCACGAGGCCTTGACACAGAAAATGCGTTGGACAAAATCTTCCGAGTCAGCAGCTGTGTACTATCCTGTACTCGCAACGGTCGGCGTTCCTGGTAAATTACTTTTGGATCTTGAAAGTTTGAACTTGTTTCTGTTCAATTTTCAAAACCGGCCAAATGTATTGCGTTGACCTTCAATTCTGAGTTAAACTTTGTGATGATTTTTTAACGTTCTTCAGTTTGAACATGAGAATAACTATCTAATCTGGAAAACTCATTGTTGATTATCTCTGAGTGCGTCATTTGTCCTACTGTATTACACTGCGGATACTTTTTAAAATTCATTTTATTCATTAAGGCATTTTGAAATGTTTCCTTCTGATTATTTATATTTGTCAGATATTCTGCAACACCCTTTTCCCCATTTTGGACTTTCTTACCTCCGACCAGCTGCATGTTTAATGATGTCCTGCCTTTCAAATGTAGCGCAGTGTTTTCTTTCTGCTCCTTTCCGCTCCGTTTCCTATCATCTTTCCCGAGCGGTTGATCAGACTGCTCAGTTTTATCATTGGTTTGTTCTCTGGCGTTCTGTTCATTATTCTTATTTTCTGTCCCCTCAAACCATTAACCTTGGACATTATCGGATTTCCAACTCGGCTTTCTACCCAGTTTTAATGCATCCATTGGAACAGCTAATTGAGCGCCATCTGAAGTCTCAAACATAGCATTACTGCTGAGAGGTGATAATCCACAATGTACGCCAACACCAAGCACTGGATATGCAGGAGATTAACGCAGAACGCCGGGGGTGTGGATATCAGTATATGGAACTTCAACTGAACCTGATTGTAGCAGATAGTCTATATTGAGTGTTGACCAGTTATAGAATCAGGGAATGATATCATAGAATCATAGAGCTAACAGGGCATGAGGAGGCCGTTCAGCCCATCGAGTCTGCACCGGCCATTGGAAGGAGCACACCACTGAGCCCGACACCTCCACGCAATCTCCGTAACGCAGTAACCCCACCTAACACTTTTTGGTCACTAGGGGCAATTTAGCACAGCCAATCCACCTAATCTATACATTTTTAGACTGTGGGAGGAAATCGGAGCACCCGGAGGAAACCCACGCAGACACGGGGAGAGCGTGCAGACTCCGCACAGACAGTGACCAAAGCCGGGAATCGAACCCTGGCGTTGTGAAGCATCAGTGCTAACCACTATGCTACCGCGCCGTTCTTTTGGCCATGATCGCCATCCCGGACTATAACCTGGCGGTAGCACGGTGATCAAGACCGTTGCTTCACAGCTCCAGGGTCCCAGGTTCGATTCCCTGCTTGGGTCACTGTCTGTGCGGAATCTGCACGTTCACCCCCGTGTCTACATGGGTTCCTCCGGGTGCTCCGGTTTCCTCCCACAAGTCCCGAAATATGTGCCTGTTACATGTGAATTTGACTCTCTGAATTTTATCTCTGTGTACCGAAACATGTGGCGACTTCCACAGTAACCTCATCGCAGTATTAATCTGCGCCTTCTTGTGACATTATTATTTTATAACTGGTTTATATTCTCCTTCTCACAGTGAACATTGTTACAATCGCAATCCTGTCTTTCAAAGACTGTGGCCTCTCCAAATGCATCACCCGCTATCTGG
This sequence comes from Scyliorhinus torazame, assembly GCF_047496885.1. Lineage (NCBI taxonomy): Eukaryota > Metazoa > Chordata > Chondrichthyes > Carcharhiniformes > Scyliorhinidae > Scyliorhinus > Scyliorhinus torazame. Next base: position 58,765,956 of record NC_092729.1, on the reverse strand, counting down.
TGGCCATGGCGGCAGCCGATCTCATGGTTATTGTCTGGAATGTAATCTTACATCGCATTGCTACAATATATTGGGATTACACTTTCCTGCTCGACACTCCCGTGTGCAGATTCATTCTCTTCATGTCTTCCGCCGCAATCGACATTTCTGTTTGGTTGACGGTCTCTTTTACCTTTGACCGCCTGGTGGCCATTTGCTGTCAGAAGCTGAAAACCAAATACTGCACCGAGAAAACTGCTGTTGTTGTTCTCACCACTGTGAGCTCGCTGCTCTGCTTGAAGAACATTCCCTGGCCCTTCCTGTATTCCTCCTATTACGGTCGGGTGCCGAGGGGATGCCTGCTGTCCATAAATGTTTTCATTGAGCCGAATTGGATAGCATATTCTTGGATTGACCAGCTGCTAACCCCAGTGATTTCATTCTTTCTGATTTTGTTCTTTAATATTGTCACCGTAAGACGCATTTTAATCGCCAGTCGCGGCCGAATGAGCCTCCGGCAGCACAGCAGTGACAGGGATGAAAAGGATCCTGAGCTGATGAACCGGAGACGATCCATTGTGCTACTCTTTGCAATATCCAGTAGTTTTATCCTGCTCTGGATGACAACAGTTACATATTTCATATACGTTAGAATTACGTTGGCCTTCAAGACCAGATACCTATTTACTACCTTACCTAATTTTCAACAGACTGGGGTAATGCTGCAGCTTCTGAGCTCCTGCACCAACACAGCTATTTACACAATAACCCAGAGAAAATTCAGAAACCTGCTGCTCAGTGCGATCAAATATCCCTTTACACTGACAGAGAAGTTCGTGAAATGTGGGGGAAAACATTACTGAAGACGGAACTCCCATTCTCCTTGTCCCATTTCAAATTGGTTACAATTATCTGCCAATATTACTAAATCCAATCAGCAGAAGATCAAATAATTTTAACTGATTTTTAAAACAATCTATTTGTTTTAAAAATTAACCAGCATTAAATTGACCAACATCTGCGATCCAATGACTGAAGAAAATACATCCAATAGGCGTAGCACACTAAAATATTGTTATCTGTTCATTTGTCAGATTACTTCACAACACTGATCGAAATATAAAAATCAAATTGGTCCAATTCGATATTGATGATTATTTCCACCGAACCAACCTTTTAATTAATCCCATGATATGGCGCATTTTTCCGTAATCCTCTTCACTTATTTATGAGTTTACATAACAATACTCATTATTCAGTTCCTGTAATAATTTAATAAATGTCAGAGAACTTGAAATGAAAAATGGATGTTATTGATTGTCGTGAGTACATGCTTACACTTCGACCTATTTTTTTAATCAATCTGCAACAATGTTCATTACTTTTGAAGTCAAGATATTATTCCAATAACAGAAGTAAACAGCGAAGGTGGAAGTTCAGAGGAGCAGTTCAAACTGGCGCTGCAATCTATGTGGGCTGATTTAGAATATGGTTCGAGATGCCAGAAGACGGCAGGTTGATAGTAGAGATGGAATTGAAACATTGCCGCAGAGAAGAGAATCGTCAGTTGCTTTGTGCTGCAGGATGAAAACCATTTGGCCTGCGAAATCCTACCAACTGTCCTGGCTTGATGTAATTCACACCTCTTTAACCTGTGGTTACCCCATCTCTGGATCTGTAAAGATTTAATCACCTGCTAATGGTCGCATTCCAAGCATTGTTTGGCATCTTTGAATTTGTCTATATATGTGTTTCTGGAACATACCTCTTCATTTACCTGAGGAAGGAGCAGCGCTCCGAAAGCTAGTGACATCGAAACAAACCTGTTGCACTTTAACCTGGTGTTGTAAGACTTCGTACAGAGATATTTGAATGATCGGCAGCCACAGGTGAGGTACCTGAAGATTGGAGAGCAGCGAATGTTGTGCCCTTGCTTAAGAAGGGCAGCAGGGAAAAGCCTGGGAACTACAGACCGGTGAGCCTAACGTCTGTAGTAGGTAAGTTGCTGGAAGGTATTCTGAGAGACAGGATCTACAAGCATTTAGAGAGGCAAGGACTGATTCGGGGCAGTCAGCATGGCTTTGTGCGTGGAAAATCAAATCTCACAAATTTGATTGAGTTTTTTGAGGGGGTGACCAAGAAGGTAGATGAGGGCAGTGCAGTAGACGTTGTCTAGATGGACTTTAGCAACGCCTTTGACAAGGTACCGCATGGTAGGTTGTTGCAGAAGGTTAAAGCTCACGGGATCCAGGGTGAGGTTGCCAATTGGATTCAAAATTGGCTGGACGACAGAAGACAGAGGGTGGTTGTAGAGGGTTGTTTTTCAAACTGGAGGCCTGTGACCAGTGGTGTGCCTCAGGGATCGGTGCTGCGTCCACTGTTATTTGTGATTTATATTAATGATTTGGATGAGAATTTAGGAGGCATGGTTAGTAAGTTTGCAGATGACACCACGATTGGTGGCACAGTGGATAGTGAAGAAGGTTATCTAGGATTGCAACGGGATCTTGATCAATTAGGCCAGTGGGCCGACGAATGGCAGATGGAGTTTAATTTAGATAAATGTGAGGTGATGCATTTTGGCAGATCAAATCAGGCCAGGACCTACTCAGTTAATGGTATGGCGTTGGGGAGAGTTATAGAACAAAGAGATCTAGGAGTACAGGTTCATAGCTCCTTGAAGGAGGAGTCGTTCATCCCTACTCTTTGTTTCCTCTCTGCCAACCAATTTTCTATCCACTTCAATACATTTCTTCCAATCCCATGCGATTTAATTTTGCACAATAATCTCTAATGCGGTTCTTTGTCAAACGCCATCTGAAAGTCCAAATATACCACCTCGTCTGGCTCCCCCTTGTCGACTGTACTGGTTACGTCTTCAATGAATTATAACAGATTTATCAAGCATGATTTTCCCTTCATAAATCTATGCTGACTCTCACTGACCCTTCCACTGCTCTCTAAATGTTCCGCTATTAAGTCCTTGACAATGGATCCAAGCATTTTCCTCACTACGGATGTTAGGCTTACACTGTTAGGCCCCGCTTTCTCTCTACCTCCCGTTTTGAATATCGGAGAGACTTGAACTACCCGCCAATCTGCAGGAACAGTTCCAAAGTCTATAGAAACCCGGAAGATGACCACCAATGCATCCACTGTTTCCAGAACCACCTCTTTTAGCACTTGGCATGCAGATTCTCAGGCCCTGGGGATTTATCCGCCTTCAATCCCATCAGTTTTCCCAGCAACAGTTCTCCACTAATGTTTGTCACACTTTGTCAATTGCTCACTACCTAAATGGAGGAAAGGAGCATTCACGATTATCTATTATACTTTTTTTGAAATTTATGAACAAGATTCTTTACGCAGGCGAATTGATTAATCCATTTTTTTCCACGTGAAACGCTGTTCCCCAGATCTCCAAGAACACTCAGGGAGTTCGAAAGCATCCAGGATGAAGCAGTGCGCTTGATTGCTCCTCCTGCCACAGGCATTCAATCCCTCCGCCACAGCCATCCCAAAATGTACCGCAATAACGCAACAAAGTTCCTCAGGCAATTTTGCCTTAGACAGCAACTCCCATATCTACGACCACTGTCATTTTGAAGGAGTAGACAAATCCCTACTTCGGAAAATCACCAACTGGAATTTCCCTCAAAATCACTCACCATTCGCACTTGGAACCATATAAACGTTCCTCCACGGTAACGGGGGAGGGGGGGGGGCGGTCATTTACCTGCCTCCCTAAAAGCACGTTGGGTGTACCCAAAAATCACGGTCTGCAATGATTCAAGGAAGCAGCTCACCACCACCTTCTGAAGGGCAAGTAGGGATGGGCAATAAATTCTGTCCCAACCAGCAACTCTCACATCCAGTAAAAGTGATATTTTCAATACATTGGTGATTTTAATTTCTGGAGCCTGGGATGAATTGTTCTCCATTCTTAAAAAATAAACGTCGATTACCCAATTCACTTTTTCCAATAAAGGGGCAATTTAGTGTAGCCAATCCACCTACCCTGCCCATCATTGGGTTGCGGGGGGGGGGGGGGGGGGGAACCCACACACAAAACGGGAAGAATGCGCAAACTCCACACGGACAGTGACCCGGAGTAGGATCGAACCTGAGAACTCGGCGCCTTCAGGCAACAGTGCTAACCACTGCGCCAACGTGCTGTCGCTGTTCCGAAACTTCTACCTCAGAGGAAACTGGTTCTCAGGTGTTTCTAACAGCATGAATCCTGGAAGACAGAAACAATGTGCTTACTGCAGTCAGGTGGAACTGAGTGGTGTGCAATGTACTCTAGCGTTAAATGGTCTCTTCCCCTTTCTCTCTTTACCACCCTCCTTCATTCTGTTTCTGTTTTGTTTCGATTGGTATCGGGTGAAGATTTCATTTGCTGTGGGTCTCTTGACGAAGATATTCTTCTGCATCTTTTTCTAGGCAGGCACATTCTGTGACTTTGTTGCTTTTTGGAACCACTGCAAACATGATAAATACTTGGAAATTCACAACACTGAAGGAGGCTCTTTGTTCCCCAGTTACTGTGTCTGCCCATTAATTCTATTATACAGATACATGGTCAGATAATTAAACATAGGAGTTGGGATGTCTTCCTGAAGTTCTACAAGACGTTGGGAAGGACACAGCTGGAATACTGTGTGCAGTTCTGGTCACCTTAATATAGAAAGGAAATTATTAACCTAGAAAGAGGGCAGAAAAGATTTACTAGGCTACTAATGGACTTTGTAGTTTGAGTTAAACGGAGTGGCTGGATCGACTGGAACATTGTTCTTGGAGGCTAGGTGTGATCTTGACGTCGGCTATAAAATAATGAGGGGCATTGATGAAGTAGATTTTTCCAAAGATAGTGGAATCCAAAACTAGAGGGCATAGGTTGAAGGTGAGAGGGGAGAGATACAAAAGGGTCCAGAGGAACATTTATTTCACACAGAGGGTGGTGAGTGTCTGGAACGAGCTGGCAGAGACAGCAGAAAGGCATATACAATTCTGCCTTTAAAAAGCATTTAGATAGTTATATGGAGAAGATGGGTATAGAAGAATTGACCAAATGTGGACAACTGGACAGGGTTTGTGCAGTTAAAACTGGGAGGCATGGACAAGTTAGGCCGAAGAGCCTATTTCCATGCTGTAAACTTCGATGACTCTATGACCTGTCCCACCTTCCAGATCTGTGTCGCTGCAGATTCGGGCACACCATCTAATGTCCAAATCGGTTTGATATTTTGCTGTGGGTGTCTGCCTCGATTTATCTTAACGACAGTGAACTTTGAGGGAATGAAAGTATCTGAGGAACAAGCAGGAATTGACATTGAGGCAGAAGCTCAGCTGTGATCAAACTGAATGTTGGGGCAGGAGTGAGTGGCCCTGTTATAATTTTCTATCAGTTCCAGTTGCCACAGCGCTCGCAGCTCGCAGATCGCAGGTTAATATAACTGCGAGGTAAGATTTTTAAGTTACATCTTTCGAACAATTATTACAATGTCCTGGGATACAGTTCAATTACCTGGTCTGCACTGCCTGTGAGATTGGTGGAGCAGATACAACAGTGACTTTCAAATTTCAATGCGAGAAACAACAGCAATCAAATGCATGCCTCTGGGGAAAGGTCGGTCGAGTGGGATTGAATGATCCGCTAATCTAAAGAGCCACTGAGGTTAAACGGAATGAATGTTCTCCGTTGTTACTTCACGCACTTTTAAATTTTTGGTCACGTCTGGCTGTGAGGTGATGTGCAGCGACACCTGGAGTTTCCCCTCAATGCTACCCACCACGGCGAGTTTGATCACGGTAATCCTTTACATACAGTGTGTCCGTGCTTGACGTCAGCGTCAGCTTTAGCTCACTGGTTACTTCACAACATCAACTTTCGAGTAAGTTCGAGCCTGTTTCACCGTGGGCGCTGCCTGGCGTTTATTATATTTCCAAAACATGTGTGGTGCATAAATAAAAGCAGCAGCACATTTATAATTCGAAGTAGGGGTATTTTGTTCTGGGCTCGCGCTGCGGAAACCCGAGTTCGATTCCAGGTTTGTACAACAACTGACCTCTCACACTTTGTCAATTACTCACTACCTAAATGGAGGAGAAGAGCATTAACGATGATCTAATATATATTTTTTGAAATTTCGGACACGATTGTTTACGCAGGCAAATTGATTAATCCATTATCTTCACTTGAAGCGCTGTTCCCCAGATCTCCAAGAACACTCAGGCAGTTCGAAAACTTCCAGGACCAAGTAGTGCGCTTGATTGCTCCTCCTGCCACAAGCATTCAATCCCTCCGCCACAGACATCCCAAAATGCACCACAATAACTCAACAAACTTCCTCAGGCAATTGTTCCTTCGGCAGTACCTTCCAGACCTACGCCCACTGTCATTTTGGAGAACTAGACAAGCCCCTATTTTGCAAAATCACCTACTGCAATTCCCCCTCCAAATCACTCAACACTCCCACTTGGAACCATATAAACGTTCTTTCACGATACCGAGGAGAACTCATTTAGCTTCCTCCCTAAATGCACTTGAGTGTACCCCAAACTCACGGCCTGCAAAGATTCAATAAAGCAGCTCAACACCACCTTCTGAAGGGCAACTAGGGATGGGCAATAAATTCTGTCCCAACCAGCAACTCTCATATCCAGTAAAAGTGATATTTTTATGCATTAGTGCTTTGAATTTCTGGGGCCTGTATGAACTGTTCTCCAACCTTCAAAAATAAATATGCAGTACCCAATTCCTTTTTTCCAATTAAGGGGCAATTTCGTGTCGCCAATCCACCTACCGTGCACATCTTTGGTTGTGGGGGAGAAACCCACGCAAAAACGGGAAGAATGTGCAAACTCCACACGGACAGTGACCCAGAGCCGGAATTGAAACTAAGAACTCAGCGCCGTGAGGCAGCAGTGCTAACCACTGGGTCATCCTGCTGTCACTATTTGTCATTTTAACGGTGGAATGAATCATGTAACTTCTGCTTCAGAGGAAAGTGAATCTAATGTATTTATAAGAGCATGAATCCTTGAAAATAGAAACAATGTGCTTGCTGCAGTAAGGTGGATGGTAGTGGTGTGCTCTATACTCCAGCATTAAAGGCTCTCTCCCCCTTTCTCTCTTTACCATTCTCCTTTATTCTCTTTCTAATTTGTTTGTATTGGTATCGGGTGAAGATTTGATTAGCTGTGGTTCTCTTGAGCAAGATATTCTTCTACATTTTTTCCAGTCAGACACATTCTGCGACTTTGCTGCTTTTTGAAACCACAGCAAACGTGATGAATAATTGGAAATTCGCAACACTGAAGGAGGCTATTTTTTCCACAATTACTGTGTCTGCCCATTATTACTATTGCACACATACATGGTCAGATAATTGAACATAGGAATTGGAATTTCTTGCTGAAGTTCTACAAGACGTTGGGAAGACCACACTTGGAATACTGTGTACAGTTCTGGTCATCCTAATATAGAAACGATATTATTAACCGAGATAGAGGGCAGAAAAGATTTGCTAGGCTCCTACCGGATTTGATGGTTTGAGTTATAAGTAGCTGTTTAAACTGAAATATTTTTCTTGAAGCCTTGGGGTGATCTTGAGGTCAGCTATAAAATAATGGGGGGCATGGATCAGGTAGATTATCCCAAAGGTAATGGAATCCAAAATTAGACCGCGTAGGTTTAAGGTGAGAGGGGAGAGATACAAAACATTCCACATGAACAATTGTTTCACACAGAGGGTGGTGAGTGTCTGGAACGAGATGGCAGAGGCAGTAGAAGAGGCGTCTACAATTCTGCATTTTAAAAAGCATTTAAATAGTTACATGGACAAGATGGGTATAGAGGAATATGACGAAATGTGGGCAATTGGACAGGCTTTGTGTACTAAAAACTGGGCGACATGCACAAGTTAGGCCGAAGGACCTATTTCCATCATGTAAACGTGTATGACTCTATAACCTGTCCCACCTTCCAGCTGTGCCTCGCTGCAGATTCGAGCACCCTATCTATATGTCCAAATCGGTCTGAAACTCTGTCTCCATTTTTATTCGCGATAGTGAACTTTGAGGGAACGAAAGTATCTGAGACTAGACAGGAAATAACATTGAGGCAGAAGCTCAGCTGTGATCAAACTGAATGTTTTGGCAGGAGTGAGTGGTCGTGTCGTCTCCCTATGTTGTCATTTGCGATCAGTTCCAGTTGCCACAGCACTCGCAGATGAATATAACTGCGAGATAAGAGTTTTAAGTGACATCCTGCCAACAGTTATTTCAATGTTCTGGGTTACAGTTCAATAATCTGGTCTGCTCTGCCTGTGAGATTGGTGGAGGCAGATACTACAGTGGTTTTCAAATTTCAATGCGATAAACGACAGCAATGAAATGCATGCCCCTGGGGAAAGGTCGGTCGAGTGGGATTGAATGATCTGCTAATCTAAAGAGCTGCTGAGCTTAAACGGAACGAATGTCCTCCGTCGGTACTTCACGCACATTTAAATTTTTGGTAACGTCTGGCTGTGACATGATGTGCACCAACACCTGGAGTCTCGCCTCAGTGTTGCCCACCACTGCGAGTATGATCACGGAAATCCGTTATATACAACGTGTCCATGTGCGCCGACCGCGTCAGCCTTAGCTCGGTGGTTACTTCACAGCATCAACTTAATTGGAAGTTCGAACCTGTCTCACCGCCGGAGCTGCTTGGCGTTTTTCACATTTCCAAAGCATGTGCGTTGCATAAATAAAAGCAGCAGCACATTTATAATTAGAAGTCGGTGTGTTTTTTCAGAGATTGCATTATTATGTTTAAAAAAGAGCCTTGTGCTACCTGTTCACTTTCTGATCTCACACTGCGGAAACCAAAGTTCGATTCCAGCTCTGTACAATAACTGACCTATCAAACTTTGTCAATTACTCACAACCTAAATGGAGGAAAAGAGCATGAACGATTATCTGTGAAAGGTTCCTTGAATTTTCGGAACAAGATTGGTTACGCAGGCAAATTGATTAATCCATTTTCTTCGACGTGAAACGCCGTTCCCCGGATCTCCAAGAACACTCAGGGAGTTCGGAAGCATCCAGGACCAAGCAGTGCGCTTGATTGCTCCTCCTGCCACAAGCATTCAATCCCTCCGCCACAACCATCCCAAAATGCACCGCAATAACTCAACAAAGTTCCCCGGGCAATTGTTCCTCAGGCAGCACCTCCACACCTCCGACCACTATGATTTTGAAGAACTAGACAAGCCCCTACGTTGGCCAATCACCAACTGGAATTTCCCCCACAAATCACTGTCCATTCCCTCTTGGAACCAAATAAACGTTCCTGCAGGTTAACGGGGAAACATCATTTGGCTTCCTCCCTAAAAGCGCTTTGGGTTTACCCAAACGTCAAGTCCAGCAGCGATTCAAGAAAGCAGCTCACCACCACCTTCTGACGGGCAACTAGGGACGGGCAATAAATTATGTCCCAACCAGCAACGCTCACATCCAGAAAATGTGATCTTTTTAATACATTGGTGCTTTGAATTTCTGGGGCCTCGTTTGAACTGTTCTCCATTCATTAAAAAAAAACATCGAGTATCCAATTCATTTTTTCCAATTACGGGGCAATTTAGCGTTGCCAATTCATCTACCCTGCACGTCTTTGGGTTGTGGGGAAGAGACCCACGCAAAAACGGGGAGAAAGTGCAAGCGCCACACGGAGAGTGAGCCAGAGACGGGATTGAACCTGAAAATGAGGCGCCCTGAGTCAGCAGGGCTAACCTCTGCGCCTGCGTGCTGCTCCTATTTTTTCACTCGAACGGTGGAATGAATCATGTTACCTCTGCTTCAGAGGAAACTGGATCTAAGGTATTTCTAACAGCATGAATCCTGGAAGACAGAAACAATGTGCTTGCTGCAGTCAGGTGGAAGGGAGTGATGTGCAATGTACTCCTGCATTAAACGCTCTCTCCCCCTTTCTCTCTTGACCACTGTCCTTTATTCTGTTTCTGTTTTGATTCTATTGGTATCGGGTGAAGTTTTGATTTGCTGTGGGTCTATTGAGCAGGATATTCTTGTTCATCTTTTTCCAGTCAGACACATTCTGCGACTTTGTTGCTTTTTGCAACAATAGCAAACATGGTGAATAATTGGAAATTCACAACACTGAAGGAGGCTCCTTGTTCCACAATTGCTGTGCCTGTGGCCTTATTATTATTCCACAGATACATGGTCAGATTATTGAAGTCAGGAGTTGGGGCGTCTTGCTGAAGATCTCCAAGAAATTGGGAAGGACACAGTTGGAATACTGTGTACAGTTCTGGTCACACTAAGAGAGGAAGGATATTATTAACCTTGAAAGATGGCAGAAAAGATTTGCTAGGCTCCTACCGGACTTGATAGTTTGAGTTAAACGGAGCAGCTGGATAGACTGGAACATTTTTATTGGAGGCTAGGGGTGATCTTGACGTCGGCTATAAAATAATGAGGGGCATTGATGAAGTAGATTTTCCCCAATGTAGTGGAATCCAAAACTAGAGGGCATATGTTTAAGGTGAGAGGGGAGAGATACAAACGAGTCCAGATGAACAATTGTTTCCAACAGAGGGTGGTGAGTGTCTAGAACGAGCTGGCAGAGGCAGCAGTAGAGGCGTGTACAATTCTGTCTTTAAAAAGCATCTAGATAGTTATATGGAGAAGATGGGTATAGAGGAATATGACCAAATGTGCACAACTGGACATTTTTGTGTCGTAAAAACTTGGCGGCATGGACAAGTTAGGCCGAAGGGCCTATTTCCATGCTGTAAACTTCGATGACTCAATGACCTGTCTCACCTTCCAGATCTGTGTCGCTGCAGATTCGAGCGCACCATCTGATGTCCAAATCGGTTTGAAATTTTGCTGTGGGTGTCTGCCTCGATTTATCTTAACGACAGTGAACTTTGAGGGAATGAAAGTATCAGAGGAACAGGCAGGAATTGACATTGAGGCAGAAGCTCAGCTGAGCTAAAACTGAATGTTGGGGCAGGAGTGAGTGACCCTGTTGTAATTTTCTATCAGTTCCAGTTGCCACAGCACTCGCAGCTCGCAGGTCAATATAACTGCGAGGGAAGTTTTTTAAGTTACATCTTTCGAACAATTATTACAAAAATCTGGGACACAGTTCACTTATCTGGTCTGCACTGCCTGTGAGATTGGCGGAGGCAGATACAACAGTGACTTTCAAATTTCAATGCGAGAAACAACAGAAATCAAATGCGTGCCTCTGGGTAAAGGTCGGTCGAGTGGGATTGAATGATCTGATAATCTAAAGAGCCGCTGAGGTTAAACGGAATGAATGTCCTCCGTTGTTACTTCACGCACTTTTACATTTTTGGTCACGTCTGGCTGTGAGGTGATGCACAGCGGCACCTGGAGCTTCCCTTCAATGCTACCCACCACGGCGAGTTTGATGACGGTAATCCTTTATATACAATGTGTCCGTGCTTGACGGCAGCGTCAGCCTTAGCTCGCTGGTTACTACGCAGCATCAACTTAATTGTAAATTCGAGCCTGTCTCACCGTGGGCGTTGCCAGGCGTGTTTTATCTTTTCAAAACATGTCTGTTGCATAAATAAATGCAGCAGCTCATTTATAATTAGAAGTAGGTGTATTTTGTTACAGGCTGCTTTGATCTGTTTTAAAAAGCAGTTTATGCCACGTGTTTGCTTTCTGGGCTCGCGTTGCGGAACCCCGAGTTCGATTCCAGCTCTGTACAATAACTGACCTGTCACACTGTGCCAATTACTCACTACCTAAATGGAGGAAAAGAGCATTAACGATTATCTATTATATATTTTTTGAAATTTCGGAACAAAATTGTTTCCGCAGGCAAATTGATTAATCCATTTTTTCACGTGAAACGCTGCTCCCCAGATCTCCAAGAACACTCAGGGAGTTTGAAAGCATCCAGGACCAAGCAGTGCGTTTGATTGCTCCTCATGCCACAAGCATTCAATCCCTCTGCCACAGACATCCCAAAATACACTGCTATAACTCCTCAAAGTTCCTCGGGCAATTGTTCCTCCGGCAGCACCTCCACACCTCCGACCACTATCATTTTGAAGAACTAGACAAGCCCCTACTTCGGCCAATCACCAACTGGAATTTCCCCTCCAAATCGCTGACCACTCCCTCTTGGAACCATACAAATGTTCCTGCAGGTTAACGGGGAAAAATCATTTGGCTTCCTCCCGAAAATCACTTTGGGTTTACCAAAACGTCAAGGCCAGCAACGATTCAAGAAAACAGCTCAGCACCACCTTCTGAAGAGCAACTAGGGATGGGCAATAAATTCTGTCCTAACCAGAAACTCTCACAGCCTGTAAAAGTGATCTTTTCAATACATTGGTGCTTTGAACTTCTGGGGTCTGGGGATGAACTGTTCTCCATTCATTTAAAAAAAAACATCGAGTATCCAATTCATTTTTTCCTATTTTGGGGCAATTTAGCGTGGCCAATTCATCGACCCTGCACATCTTTGGGTTGTGGGGAAGAAACCCACGCAAAAACGCGGAGAAAGGGCAAGCTCCACACGGAGAGTGACCCAGAGACGGGATTGAACCTGAAAATCTGGCGCCCTGAGTCAGCAGTGCTAACCACTGCGCCTGCGTGCTGCCCCTATTTTTTCACTCGAACGGTGGAATGAATCATGTAACTTCTGCTTCAGAGGAAACTGGATCGAAGGTATTTCTAACAGCATGCATCCTGGAAGGCAGAAACAATGTGCTTGCTGCAGTAAGGTGGAAGGGAGTGATGTGCAATGTAATCCAGCAGTCGACGCTCTCTCCCCCTTTCTCTCTTTACGACTCGCCTTTATTCTGTTTCTGTTTTGTTTCGATTGGTAGCGGGTGAAGTTTTGATTTGCTGTGAGTCTGTTGAGCAAGATATTCTTGTTCATCTTTTTCCAGTCAGACACATTCTGTGACTTTGTTGCTTTTTGCAACCACAGCAAACATGATGAATAATTGGAAATTCACAGCACTGAAGGAGGCTCTTTGCTCCACAATTGCTGCGCCTGTGGCCTTATTACTATTCTACAGATACATGGTCAGATTATTGAATACAGGAGTTGGGACATCTTGCTGAAGTTGTACAAGAAATTGGGAAGGACACAGTTGGAATACTGTGTACAGTTCTGGTCACCTTAATATAGAAAGTATAATATTAACCTAGAAAGAGGGCAGAAAAGATTTGCTAGGCTCCGACCGGACTTGATAGTTTGAGTTAAACGGAGCGGCTGGATAGACTGGAACATTTTTCTTGGAGGCTAGGGGTGATACTGACGTCGGCTATAAAATAATGAGGGGCATTGATGAAGTAGATTTTCCCAAAGGTAGTGGAATCCAAAACTAGAGGGGATAGGTTTAAGGTGAGAGGGGAGAGATACAAAAGGGTCCAGAGGAACAATTGTTTCACTCAGAGGGTGGTGAGTTTCTGGAACGAGCTGGCAGAGACAGTAGTAGAGGCGTATACAATTCTGCCTTTTACAGCATGTGGATAGTTATATGGAGAAGATGGGTCTCGTGGAATAGGACCAAATGTGGACAACTGGACAGGCTTTGTGTATCAAAAACTGGGTGGCATGGACAAGTTCGACCGAAGGGCCTATTTCCATGCTGTAAACGTCGAAGACTCTATGACCTGTCCCACCTTCCAGAACTGTGTCGCTGCAGATTCGGGCAGACCACCTAATGTCCAAATCGGTTTGAAATGTTGCTCTGGGTGTCTGCCTCGATTTCTCTTAACGGCAGTGAACTTTGAGGGAATGAAAGTATCTGAGGAACAGGCAGGAATTGACATTGAGGCAGAAGCTCAGCTGTGATCAAACTGAATGTTGGGGCAGGAGTGAGTGGCTGTTGTAATTTTCTATCAGTTCCAGTTGCTGCAGCACTCGCAGCTCAATATAACTGTGAGGTAAGATTTTTAAGTTACATCTTTCGAACAATTATTACAATGTTCTGGGATACAGTTCAATTATCTGGTCTGCACTGCATGTGAGATTGGCGGAGGCAGATACAACAGTGGCTTTCAAATATCAATGCGAGAAACAACAGCAATGAAATGCATGCCTGTGGGGAAAGTTCGGTCGAGTGGGATTGAATGATCTGCTAATCTAAAGAGCCGCTGAGGTGAAACGGAAAGAATGTCCTCCGTTGTTACTTCACGCATTTTTAAGTTTTTGGTCACGTCTGGCTGTGAGGTGATGTGCAGAGACACCTGGAGTTTCCCCTCAATGCTCCCACCACTGCGAGTTTGATCACGGTAATCCTTTATATGCAATGTGTCCGTGCTTGACGTCAGCGTCAGCTTTAGCTCACTGGTTACTTCACAGCATCAACTTTCGAGTAAGTTTGAGCCTGTCTCACCGTGGGCGCTGCCTGGCGTTTTTTATATTTCCATAACATGTGTGGTTCATAAATAAAAGCTGCAGCACATTTATAATTAGAAGTCGGTGTATTTTGCTACAGGCTGCATTGATCTGTTTTCAAAAGCAACTTATGCCACGTGTTTACTTTCTGGGCTCGCGCTGCGGAAACCCGAGTTCGATTCCAGCTCTGTACAAGAACTGACCTGTCACACTTTGCCAATTACTCACTACCTAAATGGAGGAAAAGAGCATTAACGATTATCTATTGTACATTTTTTGAAATATCGGAACAAGTTTGTTTACGCAGGCAAATTGATTAATCCATTTTTCCCGGAAAAGCGCTGTTCCCCAGATCTCCAAGAACAGTCAGATAGTTCGAAAGCATCCAGGACCAAGCAGTGCGCTTGATTGCTCCTCCTGCCACAGGCATTCAATCCCTCCGCCACAGACATCCCAATATGCACCAGAATAACTCAACAAAGTTCCTCAGGCAATTGTTCCTTCGGCAGCACCGTCCAGACCTCCGACCACTGTCATTTTGAATAACTAAACAAGCCACTACTTGGGAAAATCACCTACTGCAATTCCCCCTCCAAATCACTCAACACTCCCACTTGGAGACATAAAAACGTTCCTTCACGATAACGAGGAAAAATCATTTAGCTTCCTCCCTAAAAGCACTTGGGTGAACCCCAAACTCACGGCCTGCAACAATTCAAGAAAGCAGCTCACCACCACCTTCTGAAGGGCAACTAGGGATGGGCAATATATTCTGTCCCAACCAGCAACTCTCATATCCAGTAAAAGTGATATTTTTATGCATTAGTGCTTTGAATTTTTGGGGCCTGTATGAACTGTTCTCCAACCTTCAAAAATAAATATGCAGTACCCAATTCCTTTCTTCCAATTAAGGGGCAATTTCGTGTCGCCAATCCACCTACCCTGCACGTCTTTGGTTGTGGGGAAGAAACCCACGCAAAAACGGGAAGAATGTGCAAACTCCACATGGACAGTGACCCAGAGCAGGGATTGGAACTAAGAACTCAGCGGCGTGAGGCAGCAGTGCAAATGGAAATGACAACCAGGAGCTACATACGGTGGTCAGACCTGGAGCCTGGCATCGTGCGGCTGGGCCATCAATGTAACAGACTAGAAGCAGCAATCAGTCACACCCCTTCGTCCATGGCAATCACCCGGCAGACCTTGGGTGCACCTGCATTCGGTTTTTGCCCGGCATTTTCAGGGCTCAATGTTCTTTTTGATAGTGGATGTCCATGCCAAAACGTTAGACATCCAACGTATGCCATTCACCACTTCGACGGCTGCCACCGAGAAGGTAGGCCTCTCAATTAATAGACTTGACACCCTGGAGGTAATGGATAAAGATTTACGAGCGAGACAAACGGGAGGAATCACATCCATACCGCCGCAGACTGAACTTCCTCAAACAGTGTGACTGAACGAGCAGTGCAGACTTTCATGAGGGACTTGCAGAAGCAGTCCATGCGATCCGTAGATACGAGGTTGGTATGTTTTTTTCTTCAGCTACCATAACACACCACACATTACGACCAGAGCGGCACCGGAATAACTGCAGTTGGGCCGGACGTTGATAACCCGCCTTAGTCTGGCGTTCCCCGAGATTGGCGGGAACGTGCAATGGAATTCAGATCTTCAGAGGCAGTATTAAAGCAGGCAGATGCAGGACAGAGGTGTTCAAACGGGAGACACGGTATACATCTGAACCTGTGGAGGGAGTGATATTGGGGATACTAGGAACCATGCTGGAATGGACGGGAACGGTACCTTGCATGGCATAAACACGGGAGTGGACGTGTAGCCATCTGGGATGGCCACTTCCAGAATACAAAATGGACAATTGCAAAGATTGCAGGGAAATATGGACAATGCTAAGATAGCAGGCAGGCACAGAATCTGTCTGCATATTGGAGAAACAACTCCAAGACGAGACTGAAACTGTAGGCACATTAGCGTATGGATGGCCCATCTCCGTGAACAAAGGAAGATAATTAAGTCACCAATCTGGCCCCAGACCTCACAGCGCCAGTACCCCAAACCGAAAGCACAAGCAAAGCCAGGCCAACGGCCACATAGTACACGCCCAGCCATGAGGGCACCCACCCATTCATTGGTTAAGATCAATGCGAATGACCAAGAAACGGCCTAATTGCTTCGGGCCAATTTCAAGGCCCGCCAAAAGCGCGCGAAGCCCCCTTCAGTTATAAGAAGAAGGCCCCAAGAGAGAATCGCTCTCGTGGAATCGGCTCTCAAAGCGGAGAGACCCTTCCACCCTCTGCACCGGAAGCAAGTAAGTCTAATGTCAACGCACGAAACCAGACGGACGACCTTATCTCTTCCCGTCCACCACTTCGACCCCAGCAGCCACAGATCCGAACAACAGCCATTGTTCCTCTGACTGGGTGGGCGCCCGAAGCTAAATAAAGGCTTCAGCAGCAGTGATAGTTTAGTCTGTAGTATTTCGTGCATGAGTAGAACTTGCTGTGTGTGTAAATAAATAGTATTGACGTTGAACTAACTAACTGGTGTACCGGCTCTTCGATCAGTATTCGGGTTTGAACCTTGTGGCGGTATCGAAAGATACCTGGCGACTCTAAAGCAAACGAAATTAGAAATAAGGAAGGCGACCATATTGACCGGCATATTCAGAAAGAACCAAAGATAGCAAGATTTACTGGCGACCTCTGACGGGACTCGACCTAGAAGTGGCCTAATCACTCTGAGAAAACCCAAATTTGAATTGGAATCCAATTGGAAACAGAAAAACCACAAGTGTAAGAACAATACTGATCAAACTTCCAAGATTCGAAAGTCTGTTAATGCGTGAGTACTAACAGGGATTTAAGGTAAACCTGAGAAATTTTGTTGCGTAAAACAAGTGTGAGTTTGGTAGGCCGAATATTAGCGTAAGCCGTACCCGTGTTTACATCACCACTTCATCACCCTCTGTTCCAAATTCGGTGGACACCACAGAGATAGAGAAAAATGGCAATGAAGACAATGGAACGCCTTATGAACCCCCTGGAATTCGACGTTGCCGCGGCCAGTAGATTAGGACAGTGTCCCGTATGGGAAGAAGAGATCAGAAAATATCTCAAAGGAAAAGCTAATGCCCTATGGACTGAATTATGCGCCAATAACGAAACAGATCCCGGAGGTATAGGGCATACTTGGTGGGAGAACCTGGCAGAGATGCATAAGAAGAGCTTAGGGAAAGCTCGCAAGCCGATGGCAATCTTGTCCTTCTTGGCACAATTGCGAGGTACAAGAGGAGGTCGTGAGGACGCTCCATAGAGTGATTGAGGAGAAAGACAAGTGTAGTAAAGGAGATGTGAGTGGATATGAGAGAGAGAACAAGGAACTGTGAGAGCAGTTAGCGGCGAGGGACAAGGAGGTGGCTGATGCCAAGCGGGCACACCAGTCTTGTCTCGCCCATTTGAGCAGCTTTCAGTCCAAATATGACAAAGCCTACCAGGACACGCAACGCGCGGTGTCAGTAAGACAGGAAAACGAACAATAGGTCGACCAGTTGCAGAAACAGTGCAACAACTTAAAAGCAGCCCTACGAGCGCTCCACACTTTCACAACGGAAGAAAGGCAGAGCTGTTAGACCACGCAAAGTGCCGGAAGCAAATTGCAGTCTCTGGTTTCTGTTCAGAATGGGTTGCAGAGCACGTTCGGACCCCAACTAGAGCAAGAAAATGGCCCCGATTGGCAGGAGTTAAATGAGACTCCCCATAGATATGTACATGGGACATGTACATAGGAAAAACTCCAGAAACGAAAAGCACCCCACCCCCCCAACTGAACAGGCAGAACACACCCCCATGAACCCTGTCACCACACAGCGCAGGGCCACAGCAGAAGGGAACACAGATTTCTTCCACACTAACCCGTTAACCGTCACTCAATTAAGAGACACGTCTGATAAAATAACACCGTTCTTACCCAATTCGGACCCCCACCAGTTCTTTGCAAGAGCAGGCGATCATGGTACGGCCTGGATGAAAAGGAACAAGTGAAGCTCACAGTTTTAAGCCTCGACCCTTCAGTCATGGCATCCCTTCCCGACCAACAGAATGGAGGAGGAGGCACCCTACAAGAAATGCACACAGCGATCGGCTATAACAAAAGAGGCCTAAACAAGTGGAGGCAAAAGAAGAGAGAGCACCCCACAGCGTATGCTGAACGCTTGTGGATAGATTTCGCAGCAGTATTCGGAGAGTTAGCCCGCGCCCATTTGACCGTGGATAATATGGCCAAGTGGACTCGAATCCTAGTCTCTCATGCGACAGAGGCATGGCAGAGAGTTGCGCAAGTTACGACCCCTCAGACGAGGCCCACAACGAGAATTGGGATTTGAAAAAATTGTCCCATGCTTAGGAACAGTCCATCCAAGGCAACACCGTGGGCAGCACGGTAGGATTGTGGATAGCACAATTGCTTCACAGCTCCAGGGTACCAGGTTCGATTCCGGCTTGGGTCGCTGTCTGTGCGGAGTCTGCACATCCTCCCCATGCGTGCGTGGGTTTCCTCCGGGTGCTCCGGTTTCCTCCGACAGTTCAAAGATGTGCAGTTTAGGTGGATTGGCCAGGATAAATTGCCCTTAGCGTCCAAAATTGCCCTTAGTGTTGGGTGTGGTTAAATGGGTTATGGGGATAGGTTGGAGGTTTTGACCTTGGGTTGAGCTTCCAACAGCCGGTGCAGACTCGATGTGCCGAATGCACTGTGAATTCTATGATAATCTATGAAAACCGCATTTTTAAAACCAGATGAAGAGCAGGCAGACATGCATCCAGTTAGGACGCACCAGGACCCCGCATGTGTAAATGAGGGCAGGAACAGCCCACAGCAACCCAAATCCCAAATTGTGGACAATTAGGACACTATGTACGAGAGTGCAATGCGCCCCAGAAGCACCAGAGAACCCAACAGACAGGCACCGTAATAAGAATGGGGCAAATCCAATCCATAGCGTTAGCGCCCGTTCTGAGAACGCAGACATTAAGGGCTCCGACTGACGGTGTTCGGGTTCCCCAATTTGGATCTGCGGCACCCTTTGGAACAAGTCCGGTAATCCGGTAGAAACAGGCAAAGCCCGGGGAAACACCATAGAATTTATTTGGGACACAGGAGGGTCCCGCACCACACTCCATTCCTCCACGATGTTTCAACGGGACACGTGGCCCACAACAGACACCATCACACTCAGTGCGTTTACAGGTCATTTATAACAGGGACACTTCACAGCCCCTGCAGCGATACAAAGAGGGAACATTACGACTAAACACCCCGTCGTTGTGGTCGATCTACCCCAGACAGCTGAACACATCCTGGAATTTACTTTTTGAGCTTCCACGACCTCTCATTTGATCCGGTAAATAAATGTGTGTGGAGAATGGCAAAGGCAGCACGAGCCCCTGCCACGGTCACAGTTGGAGAATATGCAAACAGAATCAGCGCAGTCGGAGATTTCTGGTTCGACACTCGAGCCATTAGTCAGGACAAACAGGTTAGGGAAGTCCTGCAGCAACACAAAGCAGCATTTGCACAGCGCAAGCACGACTGTGGCAAGATAGCTTAGTGACCATTACAGGTCCCGACCCCAGACCCCAAAAGCAGTACGGTTTTACCCAAGAAGCAGAGGGAGAAATTTCAAAGATAATACAGCCTGGTTGATCAAGGCGTACTCCGATCAGTAGCCTCCACGAATAACGCACCAATTTAGCCCGTCTGGAAACCCGATGGATCATGGCGACTGACCATTGATTACCGGGAACTGAACAAAGTAACCCCAGTAGCAGCCCCCACCGTAGCCACGAGTCCCGAGACCATGCTAAAAATGGGACTACAGTCAAAGTTGTTTTCGATTTTGAACATTAGCAAAGGCTTTTGGTCCATTCCATATGATAAAGCGTGCCAATATATATTCGCCTTTGTATTCCAGGGGCAGCAATACACGTCGACATGCCTTTCACAAGGCTTCCACATCCCCCCTCCATTTTCCACCGACAGCTGGCAAATGGATCAGCAAAATGTTCCCGACCCGATTGTCTGGTCCAATATGTAGATGATATGCTACTACTGGCCAACACAAAGGGTGAGCACATTTCGCTTCTCGCCGAACATTTCGGACTCCGACAACAGAATGGATGTCAAGTGAACCCCAAGAAGGCCCCGATTTTGCATGAAAAAGTGATTTACTTGGGTACAGTACTCACATATGGTAAACGCGAGATCGAGGAAAAGACAATTTATTCGATCGTCAAATTTCCGTGGATGCTTTAATAAGAGCCCTCAGCACAGCCTCCGCATTACAGGTCCCATATCCACTTCCCCGTACGCATTCGAAGTAGCAAGCACCGTCCAAAGCCTTTCGGCCGTGCTCCTCCAAGAACGACATGATCGCTTAGGCCCCGTGGCATATGCCTCACGCGTGTTAGATCCTGTCGAACAAGGATTTTCTGCCTGCGAAAGGCACCTGCTCGCAGATTTGTGGGCAGTACAATACTTCGCCGACATGACAGGGCTCAACCCCATCGCCATTCTCACTGAACAGACCCCAACTCAGCTACTACTAGATGGTCGACTTAAGGATGGCACAGTCAGCCAGATCCGTGCAACCCGTTGGACCCTTCTTTTACAGGGGCGGGACATAACAGTTAAAAGAACCAAGACCCACACTTTCCGAGCCGATAATTTACAATATGCAGGTACCCCACACGAGTGTGCGATCATCTCCACTAAACATAATACAGGACCCTTTATGCCAAAGCCAACTCCCAGGAAAGCAGGTACTACACCCTAGAGACCCCAGCCCACAGACACGTGCGCACCCATTATAACCTATGTGGATGGCTCCTCCATAGTTTTAAATGGGAAAAAAAATACTGGTTGCGGTATTTACATAAGAGGACGCACAGGGACGCGGCCCAGAAGAGATTTCGTTGAAATTGCCAGGACACTTGGGCTCGCAGGCAGCAGAGCTGGCAGCCAGAGCGCACATTGTAGATCAACTCGACTCGTTTCCGAACACAGCCGACATATATTCGGACAGTTTATATGTCTGCAACAGTTTAACCGAATTCCTACCCCTGTGGGAAAATAGAGGATTCGTTTCCGCAAACAGAAAGCCCCTACCCTCACCCCATTATTCCTACATATCCTAGAGACAGCTCAAGATAGGAAATACGGCATTATTAAAGTTCGTAGTCATCGTCGTTCTTCCCCCCCCCCCCCCCCCCCCCCCCCCCCCCCCCCCCCGGTAACGTTAAGGCAGACGCCCTACCGAAGGCAGTTTCCAGACATGGTCACTTTTGGAACCCCCCGAAAGCGCCCCAGTGCACGCGGATCAGCTCTCACAGACCAACATTCAAGATTTGGCAAAGGCTCAAAAAGAAATGAGAAGCTCAGGGAAGTTTTAAAAGGCAATTTCGCAGCCCCTTATGATAAGATTAAAAACGCGATAACCATACATGACAGTGTGATTTTAAAAGACGGCATTTATGTATTCCCTAGCCAGGACAAGAACCAAATTATTTGTCAGTTCCATGACAATCATGGGCACGAGTGCATTGACCCCACCCTAGCCCACCTCAGACCTTTCTGCTGCTGGCCTGATTTAAAAACCAATGTTACTCATTTCATTGAGAATTGCTTAATCTGTGCCCAGAACAATCCGGACAGATATGCAAGAAAAGCTCAGCTAAGTCACCCCCCTATTATATAGGACCCCTACCCTCCTGCAGAAATTGTTTTCAGTAAGTGCCGCTGGTCATTGACACCTTCACAAAATGGGTGGGAGCTTTTACATCCAGAACAAACACTGCCAAAACGACAGCTAAAATCCTAACACAGCACATCTTTACAAGATGGGGACTCCCACGCAGTATAGAGTCCGATCATGGCTCCCATTTTACAGGACGACTGATGAAAAACGTCCTCACAAATGTCGGAATAAAGCAAAAGTTTCATATAACATACCAGCCCCAATCAAGCACATTGAGAGGATGAACAGAACTCTGAAAGCCACCCTCAGGAAAATGGTGCAACAGCACAATGGCACCTGTGACTCAGTTCTCCCCTTTGCACTGATGTTCATAAGAAACACGGTATCCACGTCCACAGGATACACCCCCCACACCCTGATGACCGGATGCCCCATGAAAGGGACAGAATATTTATTAGGACTGGATTTGGCCAGCCCCACAGTCACCGCCCTCACGCATGAAAAATCAGTCCAGCAGATTAATGATAATGTGAAGGCAGCACAGCTCGCTGCAGCTGTTAGACTTGGGACAGGGAAGAAGCAAAGCAGGGCTTGCATTGATAAAACGGTACACGCCACCGAGTTTGCTGTAGGGCAGCAAGGGAGGCTATCCCTTTACAACCCCAGTTCATTCATCTCCCTCAAACCTTCCGGACCGTATTCCATCTCTGACAAAGTCTGTGCACAAGATCACATATCCCAATGGCAAGTCTGCGTGGTTTCACATACACCAGCTTAAGACTTGTGGCTCGCAGAACAACCATGCACACCACATGTCGTTTGCAGCAGCAGATGAGCACGCCCCGCCCACGAATGACGCATTCCTACCCTCCCCAACCAGTCCAGCCCGTCCTCAGACACGACATCGACTCCAACTCCATAGGCACGTCACCGCCTTTCCCTTCCTTCAACCAGCAGTGACAGCAACAGCGACAGCCCCAGCGTACCACGCTACGATTACAGCTCTGCACCAGGCCCTAGTCCCAGGGATATCGAACATGATTCCAGCGACACCTTCGAGATAACATACATTAAATCTCCTGACCCAGACCCACCGCCCGACGATTATGGATTAACCCCTAGCAGCTCCAACCTCGACACAAGATTCTGGCACCGAGACAATTCGTTCAGGCTCATCCGGAATGATGAGATGGACCCCAATTAGCCCCTCGCAGCTTTAGCAAACCTACTCCAGTCAAGAGTATGGCAGCTGGGAGAAGATGAAGACATAGAGTCTGACTCCCACCAAACGAATCCCTTTGCGGCTCTGTTTGCTGCTGAGCAATGAGGTGTCCAGATGATGGTAAAAAGGAACCGATGGAGAGTTACGGTGTCCTTTCTGATGCAACCTGCACCATGTTTGTAATGTATGTTTGTTTGTTATTGTGAATTTTAAATGTTGTGTGTCCATTTCAACTTTTTCATGGCCCCACTCTTCTAACGCCAACTGGCAGTTAATGGAACAAGTTTGTCGACAGACAACCGTTCAGAGGACTTAGTTTGTTGGCAGACAACCAATCATAGCAACTGATTTGAAGGTAATCACGAGAGGCAGCCCCCACGGCGACCGTTCCGTTCTTGCCGGTCGCTCAGGCAGTGGAGAAACGGCACTGGTCCCCGCTCTGCCTAAGGATCCTCCTCTGGTCAACTACGCTCGGGTAGAGCACACACAGCACTGGTCACCGTCCTACCCGGGGACTCCACCCATTCTTACCCGCCGCAGCCCATACGCACTCCATTTTGGTTCTCTAAGTTCAAAACTCTTTTTTTTGTTTATTAGGTTGCTTCCAAATGCTATTTACATCCTCGAACACTGGGATGGTAGATAGCACAGGCTGCGAGACGGCTCGCACTATGTCAGTTATTTCTCGGATGTCTTGTCCAAAATATTTGATTCAAATAATAAATTAGGCTGTCACAGATGGTGATCAATTATAATGGGCAATTGGCAACAATAGGACAGACAGACAGACATACGAAATCTTAAGCAAGATAATAACATATATTATGCTTGTGTCCATAGAACTTCGGAACCTCGGGAAACTCAGAAGAAGAAAAGAAGAAGACAGAAAGAAGGAAAGATGAAGACAACCATCATGCTCTACAGTTGGATCTTAGCGGGATCCCTCCAGTTGCACGCGGGTGCCACCACCCTGACCCCCTACCACACAGGTCGTGAATGTTTGCCAACTCTGCCATACGCTAAACCCCGAGATAGTTACCGTTACACCGACCTGGTGTGACCGGTTCATCACCTGGTATTCCCTATCCTACGTTGTGGAATCACTATTAGTATTTGCGATAC
Organism: Scyliorhinus torazame; assembly: GCF_047496885.1. Lineage (NCBI taxonomy): Eukaryota > Metazoa > Chordata > Chondrichthyes > Carcharhiniformes > Scyliorhinidae > Scyliorhinus > Scyliorhinus torazame. Next base: position 58,741,458 of record NC_092729.1, on the reverse strand, counting down.
TCTGCAGTGTCGTTCAGACTCTAAGACTGCGGAAATGGCGGAGGAAAGCCTTCCGCACTCGCACTCCGATATACACCCTCAGAGCCCCTATTTTCGGACTTCAAGAAACACCCCAACCGATTTAAGTGAATTAACGTGCATCCGCTTTTTTTGTGTGTGTTTTGTTCGTTCCAACAAAAATAAATGTCAAACTCTGTGCTTGACTGCCAAGCCAGAGAGACCTGTGTTGCTGCTATTTGTAGTTTAAAATACTTTAAATTATTTTCATTGCTTGAGTAAGGATAGTTCAGTTAAGTATACTCAGAGGTTCCAGTTTTTTTATTTTGTAATGCATGCCTGAATGTCATAACGCCCCGTAGAAGGTTATAATGATGTATGCACATAAATAATTGAGGTAAAAGTTGCAATTCATAGGACAGAGCAGTGTAGAGCCTATAAAGTGCTTACGGGTGCCCAACGTGGGAAGAGAACGAAGACGACGCGGTTATTTGATCCTTCACGCTTCACGTTGAGGATCACAAGGAGGGTGTGTAGCCACCTGGGATGGCCACTTCAAGAATACAAATGGACATTTGCAAAGATTGCAGGGAAAAATGGATAATAGTAAGAAAGCAAATCGGCACAGAGCCTGTCTGCATATTGGAACAGCAGCTCCGAGACAAGCCGGAAACTGTAGGCCCATTAGCATATGGATGGCCCATCTCCGGGAACAAAGGAAGATACTTAAGTAACCGATCTGGCCCCAGACCTCGCGGCGCCAGTTCCCCAAACCGAAAGCAGAAAACAAAGCATTCCAACGGCCACCTAGGACACGCCCAGCCATCAGGGCACCCACCCCTTTATTGGTCAAGATCAATACGAGTGATCAAGATACGGCCCAATTGATTGGGGGTCAAGTTCAAGGCACACCCAAAAGCGCGCAAAGCCCCTTCAGGTATAAGTGGAAGGCCCCAAGAGAGCATTGCTCTCTTGGACTTGGCTCTCACAGCGGAGAAACCCGTCCACCAGCTGCACCCGAAGCAGTCCAAGGTCAACGCTCGCTACCAGGCGGGCGACCTTAGCTGTTTCCCTTCACCACTTCGACCCCAGCAGCCTCAGAACCGAACAACGGCCATTGTTCCTCTGACTGAGTGGGCGCCCGAAGCTAAGGATAGGCTTTCGCAGTAGTGATAGTTTAGTCTGTAGTATTCCGTGCATGAGTAGATATTACTGTGTGTCTAAATAAATAGTATTGACTTTGAACTAACTAACTGGTGTACCGACTTTTTGATCAGTATTCGGGTTTGAACCTTGTGGCGGTATCCAAAGATACCTGACGACTCTAGAGCAAACATAATTAGGATTAAGAAAGGCGACCATATTGACCAGCATACTCAGAGCCAATCAAAGAGGGCAACACTTGCTAATGTTGCGACTTTTTCCCATCAGGGTACTTCCGATCCGCTCTCTTCCAACGACACCGATGGGAAAATTGAAACAAGCAATTAATTTCTCCAAATTGTCAATTATTCATTTCTGTATATCTCTGAATGCATCGAAAAATCGAAACAAATGGATACTTCAGTACATTCAACAACTGCTCCCTGAAAATAGTTTGGGTCACGGCATAAATACAAGTGTTTGTGCAGCAGCTCAGGAGCTGCAACATGAAGCCAATTTCCAGAACAACATCACTCAGCAACACAGAATCATCTATCAAATAATATGTCCGTCTCCATATAGAATATACCATTAAAACTGTCCATAACAGGATGAAATTTAACGAGATAAGGAACAGCAATATGATTGATTTTGTTCGACTCTCCATCTCTGGGTCTCTGGAACTCTTCGCAGCATTGTTTGCCCGAAGTCGGCTGCGGGCTTTACTGCTCACCATTATGTGTCTGATGGTTGCAACATTAAGCAACAGAATCAGGACGAATGGGACACACGGAGTCACAATGTGATGCAGAAACTCGAAGGCTATCCAAACAGGAGATACTTGAGTGGAGAATGATTGAAAGCAAAAGCTGCGTGTGTTACTAATCGAGTACCAGTCTGCGAACATGAAGTACCAAAAAATGTTTTTGAAACAGCTCAGCACAGCCACGGTTCCGAGAACCACCGCCGCCACTTTCTCAGTGCAATATTTATTCTTCAGCTTCTGACAACAAATGGCAACAAATCGATCAAAGGTGAAAGACACAGTAAACCAGACAGAACTGTCCGTAGCTGCATAAAGAAAGACAGCATGGATATTACACATACGGATAGACCACAGGAAATAAAACCGCTCCCAGTAAACAATCGGGATGTGTCTGAATATTAGATCGAAAATAATGACCAGTAGATCTGCTGCTGCCATGGCCAACAGGTAGCGAGTGACACATCTGGAAAGTCCACAGTTCCGAATAGTCAGGGTTAGAATCGTAGCTACATTAGCTGGAGGGAAGCAAAATAAACAGTGAGATTCTGCATCTGGATGGAGAGAAAAACGTTAGTTTGACAAAATGATGATTGATCCGTTTCAAATATTAGGTCGGCACGGTATACAGTGGTTGTTACTGTTCTTTCCACAGTTCCAGGTCCAGATTCGATTCCCGGCTTGGGTCACTGTCTGTGCGGAGTCTTGACGTTCTCCCGTGTCAGCATGGTTTTTTTTCTCCGGGTGCTGCCCTTTCCTCGCGCAGTTCAAAGATGTGCAGGTTAGGTGTATTGGCCATTCTAAATTGTCCATAATGTGAAAAATGTTTTGGTGGGTTAACTGGGTTACGGGGATACTGTGAAGGCTTGGGTCTGGGCAGCGTGCTCTTTCCAAGGCCGGTGCAGACTTGATGGGACGAATGGCCTCCTTCTGCACAGTAATTTCTATGATTGTATGAAATATGTCACCGAATCCAGTCACATTCTTAGGTGGTTGCTTTGTATAGGACACAGGCGCTATTGGCCGATGGGAATTCTTTATGATGAAAACCTCGATGCTTTATAGAGGAGTGCAAAAAAAGTAGGAAGGTGATTAAGAGGGAAATTAGGAGGGCTGGGAAGGACTATGAAATCTCCTCGGCAAGGAAGATTAAGGTGAATCGCAAAGCATCGTATTCGTATGTAAAGGGTACTAAGTGAGTACTTTTCATCAGTGTTCACCAAAGAAAATGACTTTGTGGAAGACGATTCTTGGGTAAGGTGTGTGGATAGTCTGGGCCATGTTGAAATCAAAAAGGAGGAAGTATTGGGTATGTTATATTATATTAAAGTAAATACGTCTCCTTGGCCGGATGCGGTTTACCCCAGAATACTGACGGAAACAAGGGAGGAAATTGGTAGGGACTTACCTGACATCTTTGTGTCCTCATTGGCCACAGGTGAGATACGACAGGACTGGAGAATAGCTGATCTGAAATCGCTGTTTAAGAAAGGCAGCAGCGATAATCCAGGAAATGAAAGGCGGTGAGCCTCGCGTCGGTAGTAGGTAAATAATTGGACAGTATTTTCAAGGACAGGATTGATCCCCATATGGAAAGAAATGGGCTCATTTACGATAGACAGCATGGTTTTGTGAAAGGGAGGTCGTGCCTCACTAACTTGCTCAAGTTTTTTTGAGGAGGTGACAAAGATGATTCATGAGGGGAGGGCTGTGGATGTTATTTTCATGGATTTCAGTAAAATCTTTGCCAAAGGACAGCACGGTGGCACAGTGATTAGCATTACCGCCTCTCGATGCCAAGGTCCCAGGTTCGATCCCGGCTCTCGGACGCTCTTTGTGTGGAGTTCGCACATCCTTCCTGTGTTTGCGTGGGTTTTCCCCCCAAAACCAAAAGATGTGCAGGATAGATGGATTAACCATGCTAAATTGCCGCTTAATTGGAAAAAAAAATGTTTTGTACTTGAAATGAATTTTTTAAAAAACAGGACCAAGTGCCTCATGGCACTCTGGTACAAAAGGTGAAGTAACACGGGATCTAAGGTGAGGTGGTAAGATGGATACAGAACTGGCTCGGTCACGAATGGCAGATGGTAGCAGTGAAAGGTTTTTTTTCTGAATGGAAGGCAGTGACCCGCGATGTTCCACGGGAACCTGTAGCTGGTCTGATTAGTAAGTTTGTGAATGACACCAAGTTTAGTGCAGTGGTAGATACTGTTGAGGATTGTCCGAGGATACAGCAGAACATTTATAGATTGGAGACTTCGCTAGGGAAATGGTAAATTGATTTTAATCAGGATAAATGCGAATTCATGCATTTTGGTAGATCTAACATAGAGTGGAAATATGCAGTAAATAGCAAAACTCTTTGGGATAAAGAGAGATCTGGGTATACTGGTCCACAGATCTTTGAAAGTGGCAACACAAGTGGACAATGTAGTGAAGATAGCATACAGAATGCTTGCCTTCATTGGACGTGGATTTAGCATAACAACTAGCAGTTCATGGATAGAACCTTGGTAAGGCCGCCCTTGGAATATTGCGCACAATTCTGGATGCCACATTACAGAAGTGTGTGGAGGCTTTGAACAGTTTGCAGAGGAGGTTTACCAAGATATTTCCTGGTCTGCAGGGTCTTAGCTGTTCAGCAGTGCTGGTACGACTGTTTTCATTCGAGAGACAGGGGTTGAGGGGTGACCTGATAGAGGTCTACAATATTAGAAGGGGCATGGATAGAGTGGATGGACAGGCACTCTTTCCTATGGTGGACGGGCCAGGCACCATGGGCCATAGGTTTGAGGTTCGTGGGGCAAAGTGTAGGTATGTGCGAAGCAGGTTATTTACGCAGATGGTGGTGAGTGTCTGGAACGCGTTGTCAGAGGAGGTTGTGAAAGCAAATACATTAACGGCGTTCAAAAGGCAACTTGCAAAAACATGGATAGGATGGGTATAGAGGGATAGGGCACAAGGACGTACTGAGGGTTTTGGTAAATGTCGATATCATGACAGGTACATTCTTAGAGGGCCGAATGGCCTGTTCCTGTGCCGTATTGTGCTTTGTTCTTTGTTCTAATAATTTCTCGGTGATCCGTTCCAAATCATACCCATTTGTGTCCAGTTGTGCTGTCGATTCATTGCCTTTACAAAGAGTGTGCCCTTTGATTTTGTTTTGTTTCCACCCACACCAAATCAGCATCTTTCTCCTTTGTACCTATATCAGTACTTAATACAGCCTTGATGTCATCTTTATCCAACACAGCAACTCCACCTCCTGTTCCATTCTGTCTGTCCTTGCGGAATGCTGAGTACCCTTGGACATTTAACTCCCAGTCCCGGTCCTCCTGCAACCATGTTTCAGTGATCCCCACCAAATCACACCCATTTGTATCTATTTGTGCTGTCAGCTCATTGACCTTGTTCCAAAAACTGCGTGGATTCAGGCACAGGGTTTCCAAATATGTCCGACTGATTTGTCTTTCACTTTGAAGATTTTCTTGCGCACTATTCTTTTCACACATTCTGACCTCCTTCATTAACCTCTGGTAAAAGTGTGCCGCATCCACAACTTTCGCTCTCCCAGTCACCTTATATTTTTTATCCTTCCCCTCCCCGCTATTTGCTAGTTTAAAGTTCTTGTGACCACTCTATTTTCTCCTTTCCGCTGGAACAATGTTCCCAGTCCAACTCAGGTGGACGCCATCCCAACGGAACAGATCCATCTTGCCAACATACTGATGCCAGTGCCGCATGAAATGTAGCCCCCCTTTCCTGCACCACTCGTTTAGCCGCGTGTTTACTTCCCTAATTTTCTCATTCCTAGGCCAATTTGCAGATGCCTGGGGTAGAAATCCAGAGATTATAACCCTCGAGGACCTGTTCGTTAATTTTGGTTCTAGTTCCTGGTAATTCACAAACAGATCCTCAAACAGGTCCAAGGGACTGGTTTAGCACAGGGCGAAAGAGCTGGCTTTTAAAGCAGACCAAGGCAGGCCAGCAGCACAGTTCAATTCCCGAACCAGCCTCCCCAAACTGGCGCCAGAATATGGCGACTGGGGGATTTTCAAAGTAACTTCATTTGAAGCCTGCTTTCGACAATAAGCGATTATCATTTTCATTTTCATCCGTGCAGACTCCATACAGACAGTGAGCCAAGCCGGGAATCGAACCTGGGACCCTGGAGTTGTGAAGAAATTGTGCTCACAACCATGCTACCGTGCTGCGCTTGATGTCCCGCACACTGGCACCGGGCAGCCAACATATCATGTGACACACTTGGTCCTGCTTATAAAGGATGCTCTTTGTCTCCCTAATCATTGAATCCCCTACTGCTACCAATTGTCTTTTTGCTTCCACGCTTGAATGTCCTCCTGTACCACGGCACAGTGGTCAGCTAACTCATCCTCCTCATCAACAATGGATCAAGTACCTCCTACCTGTTGGACAAGGTCAAGAGCTGAGGCACCCTTACATCAATGTCTGTCCCTGACCACTGGCTGAATTCAAGGTAGTGAGCCGAAGTGGTGGGACTACCTCCTGGAACACAGTGTCTGGGTACCTCTCCCCCTTACTGATCTGTCGCAACGCCTGAAACTCAGAATCCAACTCATCAACTGTGAGCCGGAGTTCCTCGAGCAACCAACACTTTCTACAAATGACGTCACTAGATACCACAATGGGGCACATCAGCTCTTTCATCATGCCGGAAGAACACACCACGCATTTTTAATATTTCCCCATTACCTCAATATATAACAAGAAATTTCAAATGGATTTTCAAATTTGAACAGATTCCTTATTCGCTAAGAAAATCACTCCTTCCTGTAATGACACACTTCATCCCTCGCCGCCCCCCTCCCCTCAAGTCGGAACAGTGTGTCAGTGAATCATGAAACCGCTTTACATTCCCAAGGTCTGTTCGATAATCTCCTGCTCAGCTCTGCGTCCGATATTTCCGTTTCACCTTCAGCCAATTTCACCCAACTCCGTGTTTTCCACCCAACTGTCAAGCACTCTCGCCCTGCCAAGTAGCTCTCACAGTGCAGAAAAACAGTACTGCCAAACAGTGCAGACAAACAATACTGACTGGCTTCATTGTTTATCGGCCTCAATATCCAATGCTCTGGAAACAGAATTAAATCATTTGCACAATCCAACAGATACAGTTGAGTGTAACTCAGCTGAATCCTGTTTCAGGAATACAACTCGCCAAACGAGTAGCATTCAATTACCCGATGTGAGGGCTAATTTAGCTTTCAATTGAAGATCAGTTTAATTGCTAGTTACCCCCTTAGAACCCGTTAGAACTCACCACTTGAACTTGCTGTATTTTACCCAGCTCGAAAGCACTCTCGTCAGCCACGCAACAATCTCAGCGCAGGCGCCTGTTGACAGAGTGCGCCGGAGATTGCCACAATGAAGAGATACATTTATAAGTCAATTTACGTCAAAAAGGTGGAAAGAACAGCCTTCAGTGGACAGATGTTGCAGAAATGTGGAAAAGGTCAATGAGCAGCGCGAAAGGGAATATATGTGCGCAATGCTTGCGTCAGAAAAGAGTCTAAAAACAGCAGGTTAAAGTCCAACAGGTTGTTTCGAATCACTATCTCGCAGCGCAGCTCCTTCGTCAGGTGAGGAAGGACCTAAGGAAGGAGCTGCACTCCGAAAGCTAGTGATTCGAAACAGAACTGTTGGACTTTACCCTTGTGTTGCAAGATTTCTAACTGTGCCCACTTCCGTCCAACGCCGGCATCTCCACGTCATGCATCAGAATGGTGATTGAACAGAGGCAGGGATTTTCAGCGCGCTGCAGAGTTTGGTCATCTGAAGTGTTGCGCTGATGGCATTGGAGTTCTCGAGTCCGACTTTAACAAAGACACATTTGAGAATATGTGAAGGGGTCTCTAAGTCAGAATTGGGGAAGTGATATTTCGGAGATGATATTATACAGTTTTAGTACTGGAAATGACGTGGGTTAGCAACTCTCCACCATGTGAAAGCAGTTGCAGAGATTGTGAACTATATTATTGTATATCTATATCGTTCACCTGAGGAAGGAGCAGCGCTCCGAAAGCTAGTGACATCGAAACAAACTTGTTGGACTTTAACCTGGTGTTGTCAGACTTCGTACTGTGCTCACCCCAGTCCAACGCCGGATCTCCACATCATATTATTTTAAGGCTCAGGCATTTGACAGATCAGGGAAATTACATTGATGGAGAGTAAAGGTGTTTCAGAATGAACTGCACAAAATGCATTTTCACATCCAAATATCAATCAAACAAAGTCCCGTGTGTATCAATGAATTGTAAAATTAATAGAGATATAGTTACTGACCAGGCACACCGAAAACAGCAAGGAAGGGATAGTAACCCGCCTGAATGATCTGGAGTGTGAAATAGATCCGTTTTTCCAATGACATCCATTTATAAAATGTAGAAAGTTCGTAAAGCGCGCCGAATAAACCTCTGTTTACTGTTGGAACATTCCAGTCTTTTGTTCTCAGATTCTGGCCAACCAGGATTATTTCCAGATTTTCATCCATTGATGGAACATTCCTACACACTGATCGCAGATTCGGAAACATTTTCGTATTATTCCAATCCATTGTTCTCACATTCACAGCCATTGTTGTAACATGCCAGGCTGCGAATCTCAGATTTCAATCTCTCCCCTCGCACCGCCTGCAGCCGCTGATCTCTCTCAGTTGCCAAAGCGATGCTGCCAAAGAGATTATGGGAGAACTCCTTGAAAGGAGTCTCGTTTTACAGAAAATGGAATCCCTCAAGGGAAACAATTTGGGTCCAGGGAGACTGATCCGATTTCCACTCCCTAAAATAGCAGGTAGTAGTAATTGAGGGATCCAGGAAAATGCTCTGGGGTCTGGGTTTGAATTCAACCAGGGCATTCGGAGAGATTGAATGCAATAAAGATCTGGAAATAAATTCCGATTGGTGGTCATGAAACCTTTTTCGTTTGTCGTAAAAATCCAGCTGGTTCACTGATGTCCTTCAGGGAATAATAACAACCTGCGCAGTGAGAAAGCAGTTGCAATTAACTATTTTCAATGAGACAGGATTTGCATCAGACATTGACGAAAATCTAACAATCAGCCATGGATATCACAGTGACGCCGAGGAATTGAGGTGTGTACAGTGAACAAGAATAACAAGAAAGGAGAGACTGATAATCACTGTAGCAATCTCTGTAATGCCAACTGTGGTGAGTTTCGAGAGATCATCAATTCGGGACAAAATTAGTCTTTGCGACAAGATATGCGCACCACAAATGATACCGGATTGACTAATGCGTTCGTCTCACATGCAGCCCAAAATGGCCAGAAAGCTTGGGAATCTGTTGACCCTCCTGACTCAACACACACTGTGACCTGGCCCCTTCACCATTTAACCGGAGCACGGCAAAGGGAAGCTCAGGCCACCGGGATCGCCTCCAAAACGGCAAAATGTTGTTGTTCCAATTCAGGGACACAGGGCAATCTGGAAACATGACGGAGGACACAGAGAGATACTAATAGAGGTGCATTCCCCTCCCTATCCCGAGATACACGGTCCAGATAAGATCCATGGTGGACCCGCAAGCAGGAGAAATGCCGCACCACCGAAAAGACCAGGATTAGCGTCAACCGGCCGGAGGTATAATTGTGACCGAGTCCGTCACTTCTTTCCCAGACTCTCGCGAACCTAACCAATATTCACAAGGTCCTGAGGAAACTCACCAGCCCTTGGACGCGCCGGCAGCAGCTCGGACGGCACCAATATGCACGAAAGAAGAGTCGCCATAGTTTTGAGGGGGAAAGGTTCCTGACTCAATCTCCCCACGCGCCCGCTATGTACTCAATGACGGTGTCAGGCCTCTGCAGAGTGGATCCGCAGCGTCAAATTTGAGAATATAGGGCGTTTCCTAGTGAGCGTTGGGTAGGAGGCATCCAGCAAATGTTTATGGGATAGTGGACCACACTTAACACCAGCAGCTCACATCGAATTGAATGGTGCATTGAAAGGAAAATCATGTTGAGCGGTTTCAACGGCCATTTGCAACAAGGTGGAGAAACTGACCCTTTGGAGTTTACATAGGAAGACATATTTACTTTCAATTCTGCTATCTTGAATGATTTATCTCCAGGACCGAACACAACTTAGATTTCGATCGAATGAGAAAGTTTAATTTATCCTTCAAAACAGCAAATTGCATTGTTTGACAAATGGATGGAGAGTTAAAAGCATCATCCACGATTTATGTGTGTAAATCCATGGACCAAATGTGTACCGTGAGCCAACTGCGCGTTCAGCCGGGCAAAATGTCACGGTATCTCTCGGTGTAACATGTGCTCTGGAATCGAGAGCCCGTTTCTACCCAACTCAATTCTGACAGTGCGGAATGTCAGGAGAGGTCGCTGGAGAGGGGCTGGACCAAAGCTCAGAAGTCATGTTGGTTTCCCAAACAATCAGGAGAACATGTGCCGAAAGTAATTTCCGGATTAGTGGGGCAGGGTGTCCAGCTTCTCGTAGTCTCAGCAAATAATTCACCTATCTGTTCAATAAAGAAGCCGGATGTGTCCTGACCCCCTAACTATCAACGACCGAAGACTGACTTACACAGCCCCTGTGACCTCCCCGCTGTTGTGAGCAATCCCGAGGTTTGGAAATTACGAACTACACAAGCCCGAAATGTTACTGTTTTAGATATCAGGAATAGATTTTGGTGAATTTCCTTAAGACGGGAACGCCAATACAAATTTCCTTTCACCTTCCTGGGTCAACAGTGCACCTGCATATGTGGACCGCAGGGATTTCACAATATTCCCATAATCCGAAACGGAAATTTTAGCTCAGTATGTAGACGCCCTTCTCCTCCATAACGTAAGGAGAGAGGAACACTGAGATATCCTCGATGATTCGCGAGGCCTCTCCGCCATCCTGGGACAAATAGTTAACCCAAAATTCTGGGATGATGAAAAGCCGGATGACAATTATAGCCGCTATGGTGATCTGTGTGAAACGAGAGGTAGAAAGGAAAAAGCTATAGACCAGCTGACAATTCCTATTAGCCCCGATTTAAAACACTTAAGATTGTATTTTAGGACTGTTATGATATTGTCTAAACCACTTGGACAGTTTTGGATCAAAGATCTTCACCGTTGTTTTATTTACCAAACAAAGAACACCCCTTGGACTGGGACAGTGCTGTTCACACAGGTCATTCCTGAACTAAAAAGGCGCCAGCCGTACAGACACCGAATCCAGAATTGCATTTTGACATTCACGTAGCGGCGATGGACGCTACTATCTCTGCCGGTCTAGTACAGGAAAGGCCCGGGAGGCTGGGACCGGCTGCGTCTGCGTCCTCACCCTTACGTCCGACACAACAGGAATATTCCACATTTGAATGCCACGGACTGGCAGCTTCCGGGCCAATCCAACTTTTTACCTATATATTTGGCCTCAATCCACTAACTATTTTTGCAGAACTGACCCCCCCCCCCCCCCCCCCAGTTATTATTAGATGGACGAATAAAAGGTGGAATTATTAGGCAGAATCACAATGCCCGATGAGAGTTAACGTGATAAGGTTAGGCCACTCCCGTTAACAGAAGTCTTGTACCCACTTTCCTTGTAGACATCAGTAATGCCGGGGAAGCGCTAGAATACCACTTTGTGGCAGCACCTAGTCCCAAGGGACCGATTCTGCCAAAACAAAGGAGGGGTAGTACCGAATAGCACATTAGAAACCAGAGAACAGTAGACAGACACAAAAAACCACTCACACATTGTATAGCCGGATCCTGGATTGATGATGGAGTGAGGGAATCCGGATGTTGCAATCATATGGAGAACAATCAAGGGCAGGTGCTGGAGGTAAGAACATCGAACCTATCCAGTGACATCAGCGCTCAGACTGTCTAATGAACAGCAGTAACATTTGTCGTCACCTACACGGAATATTATCCCCCCCCCCCCCCCCCACCCCCACCACATGACATTCTTTCAGACAGCATGTATGTTTCTCAAGTACTGACTGACTGTTCGCCGATATCGGAAGCTGGAGCATTTGTGTTAACCGATGAACAGCCTCTCCCGTTAACCACATTAACAAAATATATAATCGAGAACGCCCAAGGGCATCACAGTGGGGTAATTAAGGCAATGACTCGCCTTGGCCCTCCCCAGCAGGCAATCTAAGTGCAGATCAGTTAGCAAAGCAAGAGGCCAGTGTGTTGCCCATAAGGCCATAAGACAAAGGAGCAGAATAAGGCCTTTCGGGCCATCGAGTCTGCTCCGCCATTAAATCATGCCTGATAGTTTCTCATTCCCATTCTCCTGCCATCTCCTCATAACCCCTTATCCCCTTACTAATCAAGAACCTATTGAATTCTGCCTTAAAGGAACTCAATGATCTGGACTCCACAGCCTTCTGCGGTAAAGAATTCCACAGATTCACCAGCATCGGGCTGAGGAAATTCCTCCTCATCTCAGTTTCAAATGTAGTCTGAGATGGTGTACTCTGGTTCTAGTTTTTCCTCCAAGTGGAAACATCCTCACCACGTCCGCTGTATCCAGGCAGTGGCCTGTAAGTTTCAATAAGATTCCCCTCATCCTTCTAAACTCCTATGAGTACAGACCCAGAGTCCTCAACCGTTCCTCATATGACAATTTCTTCATTCCTGAGATCATTCTTATGAACTTCCTTTGGACCCTTTCCAAGGCCAGCACATCCTTCCTTTGACACGGGGCCCAGAACTGGTCACAATACTCCAAATGGGGCCTGACCAGAGCCTTATACAGCCTCATAATCAGCATCTTGGCCCTTTGTGCCAATATCAATTCTAAATACAGTCTTTATATTCTCTTTATCCAATACAGCAACTCCACCTCCTGTTCCATTCTGTCTATCCTTTCAGAATACTGAGTTCTCTTGGACATTTATCTCCCAGTCCCGGTCCTCCTGCTACAATTGTTCAGTCATCCCCACCAAATCACACCCATTTGTATCTATTTGTGCTGTCAGCTCATTGACCTTATTCTGAATACTGCGTGTATTCAGGTACAAGGTTTCCAAATCTGTCCGTCTGATTTGTCTTTCACTTGAAGGGTTTTCTTGCGCACTATGCTTTTCACACATTCTGACCTCCTTCATTAATCTCTGGTAACAATGTGCCTCATCCACAACTTTCGCTCCCTATATCACCTTACATTTTTTTCCCGTGCCCTTACGCCTTCGCAGCAGATTGGCAAGCCCTGACTGTTTATTCTATTCATCTCTACCTTCCTCTCACATACTGACCTGCTGTTCTGGTTCCGATTAACCATTACACATCTTGTAGTTTTACCTTTTCCGTCTCCGTTATTTGCCAGTTTAAAGGCTGTGACCACCCTATTTTCTCCGTTCCGCCAGAACAATGTTCCCAGTCCTCAATGGAACCTATGCCTCCTGTCCACATACTGATGCCAGTGCCGCAAGAAATGGAACCCCCCTTTCCTCCACCACTCCTTTAGCCGCGTGTTTACTTCCCTAATTTTCTCATTCCTATGCCATTTTTCAGATGCCTAGGGTAGTAATCCAGATAGTATAACTCTTGAGGACATGTTCGTTAATTTTGTTCCTAGTTCCTGATAATAATAATAATAGGCCACTACAACTGGATTCTCCCCCTCCCACTCAAATATCATTTCAAGCCAGTTAGAGATGTCCCTCACCCTGGCACTGGGCAGGCAACATACCATGCGGCAATCTTGGTCCTGCTTACAAAAGATGCTCTTTGTCTCCCTGATCATTGAATCCCCTACTGCTACCATTTGTCATTTTGCTTCCCCGCTTGAATGGCCTCCAGTACCACGGCACAGTGGTCAGCTAACTCATCCTCCCGACAATCCTTGTCCCCAGCAACAATGGAGCCAGTACCATGTACCTTTTGGACAACGTCACGAGCTGAGGCTCCTCCATCCCTGAAGATGCGATCCGCTCGACCTGCCTCAGTCGCAGCCACATGCTGCTGTCCCTGACCACTGGCTGCATTCACGGTAGTGAGCCTAAGGGGTCTGACAGTCTTCTGGAACACGGTGTCTTGTTACTTCTCGCCCTCCCTGATCTGTCGCAACGCCTGAATCTCAGAGTCTGACTCATCAAATCTGAGCCGGAGTTCCACGAGCGAACAACATTTACTACAGATGTGGTCACTAGGAACCACAATGAGCTCCACCAGCTCTTACATCATCCAGGAAAAACACACGACCCTCAATCTGTCGTTTATTGAATTCGATTTTAATTTTGTTAACTGTTTAAAACGTTTTTAATGTTCCCCCATTACCTCAATATGAACAATTCATAGCCAGAAATTTGAAATGAATTTTCAAATTTGAACAGAGACTTATTCCTTAGGCAATTCACATCTTCCTGTGATTACACTTTTCACCGCCCCCCCCCCCCTAATTCAGAACACTGAGTCAGTGAATCATGAAACCGCTTTACATTCCCGGGGCCTGTTCGATAATCTCCTGCTCAGCTCTGCGTCCGATATTTCGGTTTCACCGTCTCCCAGTTTCACCCAACTCCGTGTTTTCCACCCAACTCTAAAGCACTCTCGTCCTGCCAAGTAGCACTCACAATGCAGACAATCAGTACTGCCAAACAGTGCAGAAAACAGTACTGCGTGTCTTTCCTGTTTATCGGCCTCAATATCCAATGGCCTGGAAACAGGATTAAACCAGTTGCACAATCCAACAGGTACAGATGAGTGTAACTCATCTGAATCCTGTTTCAGGAATACAACTAGCCAAACGAGCAGCTTTCAATTACCCGATTTGAGGGCTAATTTAGCTTGCAATTGAAGATCAGTTTAACTACTAGTTATACCCTTATAACCCGTTAGAAGTCACCACTTGAACTCGCTGTTTTTTACCCAGCTATAAAGCACTCTCGTCCAGCCACTTAACACTCTCAGTGCAGGCCCCTGGTGACACAGAGAGGCGGAGATTGCGACAAAGAACATAGAACATAGAACATAGAAAATACAACACAGAACAGGCCCTTCGGCCCACGATGTTGTGCCGAACCTTTGTCCTAGATTAATCATAGATTATCATTGAATTTACAGTGCAGAAGGAGGCCAGGCGGCCCTTTGAGTCTGCACCGGCTCCTGGAAAGAGCACCCTACCCAAACTCAACACCTCCACCCAACAGCAAGGGCAATTTTGGACATTAAGGGCAATTTATCATTGGCCAATTCACCTAACCTGCACATCTTTGGACTGTGGGAGGAAACCGGAGCACCCGGAGGAAACCCACGCAGACACGGGGAGGACGTGCACACTCCGCACAGACAGTGACCCAAGCCGGAATCGACCCTGGGACCCTGGAGCTGTGAAGCATTGTGCTATCCACAATGCTACCGTGCTGCCCTTAAGAACAAATAAATCTACACTATATCATTTTACCGTAATCCATGTACCTATCCAATAGCTGCTTGAAGGTCCCTAATGTTTCCGACTCAACTACTTCCACAGGCAGTGCATTCCATGCCCCCACTACTCTCTGGGTAAAGAACCTACCTCTGACATCCCCCCTATATCTTCCACCTTTCACCTTAAATTTATGTCCCCTTGTAATGGTTTGTTCCACCCGGGGAAAAAGTCTCTGACTGTCTACTCTATCTATTCCCCTGATCATCTTATAAACCTCTATCAAGTCGCCCCTCATCCTTCTCCGTTCTAATGAGAAAAGGCCTAGCACCCTCAACCTTTCATCGTAAGACCTACTCTCCATTCCAGGCAACATTCTGGTAAATCTTCTTTGCACTTTTTCCAAATCTTCCACATCCTTCCTAATATGAGGCGACCAGAACTGTACACAGTACTCCAAATGTGGCCTTACCAAAGTTTTGTACAGCTGCATCATCACCTCACGGCTCTTAAATTCAATCCCTCTGTTAATGAACGCGAGCACACCATAGGGCTTCTTCACAGCTCTATCCACTTGAGTGGCAACTTTCAAAGATGTATGAACATTGACCCAAAGATCTCTCTGCTCCTCCACATTGCCAAGAACTCTACCGTTAACCCTGTATTCCGCATTCATATTTGTCCTTCCAAAATGGACAACCTCACACTTTTCAGGGTTAAACTCCATCTGCCACTTCTCAGCCCAGCTCTGCATCCTATCTATGTCTCTTTGCAGCGGACAACAGCCCTCCTCACTATCCACAACTCCACCAATCTTCGTATCGTCTGCAAATTTACTGACCCACTCTTCAACTCCCTCATCCAAGTCATTAATGAAAATCACAAACAGCAGAGGACCCAGAACTGATCCCTGCGTTACGCCACTGGTAACTGGGATCCAGGCTGAATATTTACCATCCACCACCACTCTCTGACTTCTATCGGTTAGCCAGTTCGTTATCCAACTGGCCAAATTTCCCACTATCCCATGCCTCCTTACTTTCTGCATAAGCCTACCAGGGGGAACCTTATCAAATGCCTTACTAAAATCCATGTACACTCCATCCACTGCTTTACCTTCATCCACATGCTTGCACACCTCCTCAAAGAATTCAATAAGACTTGTAAGGCAATACCTACCCCTCACAAATCCGTGCTGACTATCCCTAATCAAGCAGTGTCTTTCCAGATGCTCAGAAATCCTATCCTTCAGTACCCTTTCCATTACTTTGCCTATCACCGAAGTAAGACGAACTGGCCTGTAATTCCCAGGGTTATCCCTAGTCCCTTTTTTGAACATGGGCACGACATTCGCCACTCTCCAATCCCCTGGTACCACCCCTGTTGACAGTGAAGACGAAAAGATCATTGCCAACGGCTCTGCAATTTCATCTCTTGCTTCCCATAGAATCCTTGGATATATCCCGTCAGGCCCGGGGGACTTGTCTATCCTCAAGTTTTTCAAAATGCCCAACACATCTTCCTTCTTAACAAGTATTTCCTCGAGCTTACCAATCTATTTCACACTGTCCTCTCCAACAATATCGCCCCTCTCATTTGTAAATACAGAAGAAAAGTACTCGTTCAAGACCTCTCCTATCTCTTCAGACTCAATACACAATCTCCCGCTACTGTCCTTGATCGGACCTACCCTCGCTCTAGTCATTCTCATATTTCTCACATATGTGTAAAAGGCCTTGGCGTTTTCCTTGATCCTACCCGCCAAAGATTGTTCATGCCCTCTCTTAGCTCTCCTAATCCCTTTCTTCAGTTCCCTCCTGGCTATCTTGTATCCCTCCAATGCCCTGTCTGAACCTTGTTTCCTCAGCCTTACGTAAGTCTCCTTTTTCCTCTTAACAAGTCATTCAACCTCTTGTAAACCATGGTTCCCTCACCCGACCATCTCTTCCCTGCCTGACAGGGACATACATATCAAGGACACGTAGCACCTGTTCCTTGAACAAGTTCCACATTTCACTTGTGTCCTTCCCTGACAGCCTATGTTCCCAACTTATGCACTTCAATTCTTGTCTGACAACATCGTATTTACCCTTCCCCCAATTGTAAACCTTGCCCTGTTGCACGTACCTCTCCTTCTCCATTACTAAAGTGAAAGTCACAGAATTGTGGTCACTATCTCCACAATGTTCCCCCACTAACAAACAAGAAGAGATACATGTACAAATAAATAAACTTCAAAATAAGCTAGGAACAACCGTCAATGGATAGATGTTGCAGGAATATGGAAAAAGTCAATGAGCAGCGCGAACGGGAACAGATGTGCGGCTGCTTGCATCAGAATAAAGTCTAACAACACCAGGTTAAAGTCCAACAGGTCTGTTTCGAGTCACTATTTTCGGAGCGCAGCTCCTTCCTGAGGTGAGGATGGACCGAAGGAAGGAGCTGCGCTCCGAAAACTAGTGTATCGAAACAAAAATGTTGTACTTTAACCTGCTGTTGTAAGGTTTCTTATTCTGCCAACCCCTGTCCAACGCCGCTAACTCTACATCATGCATCAGAATGTTGATTGAACTGATTTTCTGTGATTTACAGATCAGATTACAGATGTATGGATGTTCTGTGCGCTACAACGTTTGGTAACCTGAAGTGTTTCGCTGATGGCATTGGAGTTCTCGAGTCCTACTGTAACAAAGACACATTTTGAGAATATGTGAAGGGGTTTTCTAAGGCAGAATTGGGGAAGTGATATTCTGGAAGTGATAAAATACAGTTTTGGTACTGGAGATGATGTGGGGTCTGCACTCCACTCAATGTGAAAGCAATTGCACAGATTTTTTTTTTAATGATACAGCGCTGTACAGGCCCTTCGGCCCACGATGTTGCACCGAAACAAAAGCCATCTAACCTACACTATGCCATTATCATCCATATGTTTATCCAATAAACTTTTAAATGCCCTCAATGTTGGCGAGTTCACTACTGTAGCAGGTAGGGCATTCCACGGTCTCACTACTCTTTGCGTAAAGAACCTACCTCTGACCTCTGTCCTATATCTATTACCCCTCAGTTTAAAGCTATGTCCCCTCGTGCCAGCCATTTCCATACGCGGGAGAAGGCTCTCACTGTCCACCCTATCCAACCCACTGATCATTTGGTATGCCTCGATTAAGTCTCCTCTTAACCTTCTTCTCTCCAACGAAAACAACCTCAAGTCCATCAGCCTTTCCTCATAAGATTTTCCCTCCATACCAGGCAACATCCTGGTAAATCTCCTCTGCACCCGCTCCAAAGCCTCCAAGTCCTTCCTATAATGCGGTGACCAGAACTGTACGCAATACTCCAAATGCGGCCGTACCAGAGTTCTGTACAGCTGCAACATGACCTCCTGACTCCGGAACTCAATCCCTCTAACAATAAAGACCAACATTCCTTAGGCCTTCTTCACAACCCTATCAACCTGGGTGGCAACTTTCAGGGATCTACGTACATGGACACCTAGATCCCTCTGCTCATCCACACTTCCAAGAACTTTACCATTAGCCAAATATTCCGCATTCCTGTTATTACTTCCAAAGTGAATCACCTCACACTTCTCTACATTAAACTCCATTTGCCACCTCTCAGCCCAGCTCTGCAGCTTATCTATATCCCTCTGTAACCTGCTACATCCTTCCACACTATCGACAACACCGCCGACTTTAGTATCGTCTGCAAATTTACTCACCCACCCTTCTGCGCCTTCCTCTAGGTCATTGATAAAAATGACAAACAGGAACGGCCCCAGAACAGATCCTTGTGGTACTCCACTTGTAACTGAACTCCATTCTGAACATTTCCCATCAACCACCACCCTCTGTCTTCTTTTAGCTAGCCAATTTCTGATCCAAACTGCTAAATCACCCTGAATCACATGCCTCTGAGCTTACTAAAACACCTAAACCCCGTAACCTGCAACATCCATTCCTGTCCCTGCTCTATCCATGTCTCCGAAATGGCCACAACATCGAAGTCCCAGGTACAAACCCATGCTGCCAGTTCCCCTACCTTATTTCGTATACTCCTGGCATTGAAGTAGACACACTTCAAACCACCTACCTGAACACTGGCCCCCTCCTGCGACGTCAAGTCTGTGCTCCTGACCTCTATACTCTCATTCTCCCTTACCCTAAAACTACAATCCAGGTTCCCATGCCCCTGCTGCATTAGTTTAACCCCCCCCCCCCCAAAGAGCACTAACAAATCTCCCCCTCCAGGATATTTGTGCCCCTCAGGTTCAGATGTAGAGGTCCCACCTTCCCCAGAAAGAGCCCCAGTTATCCACAAATCTGAAACCCTCCCGCCTGCACCATCCCCGTAGCCACGTGTTTAATTGCTCTCTCTCCCTATTCCTCATATCACTATCACGTGGCACGGGCAACAACCCAGAGATAACAACTCTGTTTGTTCTAGTTCTGAGCTTCCATCCTAGCTCCCTGAAAGCCTGCCTGACATCCTTGTCCCCTTTCCTACCTATGTCGTTAGTGTCAATGTGGACCACGACTTGGGGCTGCTCCCCCTCCCCCTAAGCACCCAGAAAACACGATCCGAGACATCACGTACCCTTGCACCTGGGAGGCAACATACCAAACGTGAGTCTCTCACGCTCCTACAAAATCTCCTATCTGTGCCCCTGACTATCGAGTCCCCAGTTACTAATGCTCTGCTCCTCTCCCCCCTTCCCTTCTGAGCAACAGGGACAGACTCCGTGCCAAAGGCCCGTACCCCATTGCTTACCCCTGGTAAGTCGTCGTCCCCCCTCCCTCACAGGTATCCAAAGTGGTATACTTGTTTCTCAGGGGAACGACCGCAGGGGATCCCTGCACTGACTGCTTTTTCCCAGTCCCTCTTACCCATCTATCTCCAATCTTTGGTGTAACTAATTCCCTGAAGCTGCTATCTATGACCCCCTCTGCCTCCCGAATGATCCGAAGTTCTTTCAACTCCAGCTCCAGTTCCTTAACTCGGTCTTGGAGGAGCTGGAGATGGCAGCACTTCCTGCAGGTAAAATCAGCAGGGACACTAACGGCATCCATCACCTCAAACATCCTGCAGGAGTAACATTGCACTCCCTTCCCTGCCATCCCTCTAACTTTCTAGCAAGATCTGGCTAACAACTAAATTAAATTTTTGTTTAAAAAATAATAATAATAATAAAATATGATACTTACCTCACACCAATGGGTTTCATTATTAGGTTAGAGGAGGAGGGCGGGTGGGAGACACTACACGTGTCGTGTCTCGGGTTTCCTCTCCATCAGAATTTATTGGTGAGGGTCTTCCCAGAAGTCCGCGGGTCGAACTTCCTGTTCCCGCCTTAAACACTAAAATTAAAAGAAACAGCAAAGAGGGACCGAAAACGGGACCAGGTAAGTGTTTACCGCTGAAATTGACTAGCCTGCTCCTGTGAAGGTCTCCCAGAAATCACGAACGCACCGCTCCCTCTGAAATCGACTGGCCCGCTCCTGCAAAGACAAGTGTTTTTAAAGGAGAGACTTACCTCCCAGATTGTGAACTATCTTCTTTTAAGACTCAGACATTTGACAGATCAGTGAAACTACATTGATGGAGAGGTAAAGGTGCTTCAGATTGAACTTCACAAAATGCATTTTCACATCCAAATATCAATGACAACAAAATCCCGTGGTTAACAATACATTGGAAAATTAATATCACATAATGTTTCTAACCAGGGTCATCGAACCCAGCCAGAAAGGAATAGTAACCCGCCTAAATGATCTGGAGTGCGAAATAGGTCCGTTTTTCCAATGACATCAATTTATAAAATGTAGAAACTTGGTAAAGCGCTCCGAATATACTCCCGTTTACTGTTGGAACATTCCAGTCTTTCGTGCTCAGATTCTGGTCAACGAGGATTGCTTCCAGATTCTCATCCATTGATGTAGTATTCCTACCGACTGTTCTCAGACTCATTGTTGTATCATTCCAATCCATTGTTCTCACAGTCACAGCCATTGTT
Organism: Scyliorhinus torazame; assembly: GCF_047496885.1. Lineage (NCBI taxonomy): Eukaryota > Metazoa > Chordata > Chondrichthyes > Carcharhiniformes > Scyliorhinidae > Scyliorhinus > Scyliorhinus torazame. The sequence continues at coordinate 58,720,130 of NC_092729.1, read as the reverse complement.
GTAACATGCCAGGCTGTGAATGTCACATTTCAATATCTCGCCTCCCACCCTCTGGAGCCGCTGATCTCTCTCAGTTGCCAAAGCGATGCTGCCGAAGAGACTTTGAAAGGAGCACCTTGAAAGGAGTCTTGGTTTAAAGAAAGTGGGCAGCACGGTAGGACAAGTGGATAGCACTGTGGCCTCACAGCGACGGAGTCCCATGTTCGAGTACCCACTGGGTCACTGTCTGTGCAGAGTCTGCACGTTCTCCCCGCGTGTGGGTGGGTTTCCTCCGGGTGCTCCGGTTTCCTCCCACAGTCCAAAGACGTGCAGGTTAGGTGGATTGGCCATGCTAAATTGCCCTTAGTCTCCAAAAAGGTTAGGAGGGGTTATTGGGTTCCGGGGATTGGGTGCAAGGGAGGGCTTAAGCGTGTCGGTGCAGGCTCGATGTGCCGAACGGCCGACTTCTGCACTGTATGTTCCACGTTCTCATTTAAAAATTGGAATCTCTCAAGGGAACCAATTTGCGTCCACGGAGGCTGATCCGATTTCCATTATCTGACAAAAGCAGTTAGTCGTAATTCAGGAACGCAGGGAAATGCTCTGGGGTTCTTGGTTTGAATGCAACCAGGGCATTTGGAGGGATTCAATCCAATAAATATACAGAAAAAAATGCCGAACGGTGACCATGAGACAAATCGATTGCCGTAAAAACCCATCTGGCTCACTAATGTCCTTCAGGGAATAATAACAACCTGAGCAGCGAAAAAGCAGGTGCAGTTAACTATTTTCAATGTTATTCAGACATGAATAAAATCTAACAATCAGCCATGGATATCAGAGTGACGCCGAGGAATTGAGGTGTGTACAGTGAACAAGATGAACAAGACAGGTGCGAATTACAAACTTTGTAGCAAACTCTGTAATGCCAACAGTGGTGAGTTTCCAGAGATCACAACTCGGGTCAAAATTATTCGTTCTGACAAGACACCCGCACCACAGATAACACGAGGTTGACTAATGCATTCGTCTCACATGCAACCCAAGATGGTCAGAAAACTTGGGAATCTGTTGAACCTTCCTATTCAACACACGCTGCGACATGACTCCACCACCGTAGATCCCGAGCACGAAAAAGGGAAGCTCAGGCCACGGGGATCGCCCCCAAAATGGCAAAATGTTGTTGCTCCAACTCGGGCGTATGGGGAAATCTGGGAAAATGTCGGAGGACACAAAGAGATAAGAATACAGCTACATTCCTCTCCCTATCCCGAGAAACCCGTCCAGTTAAGAGACATGGTGAACCCACAAGCAGGACACATCCCGCTCCACTGACAAGACAAGGACGAGCGTCAACCGGCCCGAATTATATTTGTGACCGACTCCGTCACTTATTTCCAAAACCCTCGCGAACCTAATCATTATTCACAAGGTCCTGAGAAACCTCTACAGTCCTCTGACGGGCCTGAAAGAAATCAAAAGGAACGAGTATGCATGAAATATAAATCTCCTAGTTTTGAGGGGCGCCCGCTCCTCACTCAATCTACCCACGCCCCGCCTTGAAATCAATGGCGGTGTCAGGCCTTTACAGAATGGTCCTGCAGCGTCAAATGTGAGAATATTGAGCGCCTAGTGAACGGTTGGGTAGGAGGCATCCAGCAAATGTCTATCGGATAATGGAGGGTCCCGCATCACACTTAACACCAGCAGATCTCCCCGAATTGAATGGTGCATTCAAAGGGAAATCATGTTGAGCGGTTTCAACGGCACTTGCAACAAGGTGGAGAAACTGACCCTTTAGAGTTTAAACTGAAAGTCATATTGATTTTCCATTCTGCTATCTTGAGTGATTTATCCCTTGGACAGAAGATATCCTCGGCTTCGAGCGAAGGTGAAAGTTTAGTTTATCCTTTGACACAGCAAATTGTATTGTTTACCAAATTAATGGAGAGTTAAACGCACTATCCCCGATCTCTGTGTGAAAATACATGGATCAAATGTGTACCGTGGGTCATCTGTGCGTTCAGCCAGGCAGAATGTCAGGGTTTCTATCGACGCAACAAGTGCTCTGGAATCGACAGCCTGTTTCAGCCCAACACCAATATAATAGGGGCGGAATGTCAGCAGAGGTCGCTAGAGAGGGGCTGGACCCAAGCTCAGAAGTCAAATGGTTTCCCCAAGCTATCAGGAGATAATGTGCCGAAAGTAATTGCCGGATTAGTGGTGCAGAGAGTCCAACTTCCCGTACGCTCATCAAAGAAGTCTCCTATCAGGCCAATAAAGAAGCCGGATGAATCCTGGCCCCGAAGTATCGACTACCGAAAATTGAATAAAAGAACCCCTGTGACCTCCACCGCAGTTGTGAGCAGTTCCGAGGTTTTAGTTAAAAAAACACGACACGAGCCCGGCATTTTACTGTTTTAGATACATGGAATGGATGTTGGTCAATTTCGTTCAGAAGGGAATGGCAATGTAAGTTTCCCTTCACTTTCTTGGGTCAACACTACACCTGCACATGTTTGCCACAGGGATTCCCATATTCCAAACATCAAATTTTAATTCAGTACGTAGACGGCCTTCTCCTCCAAAAGATCCAGAGAGAGGGACACAGATATCCTCGATGATTTGCTTGGCCTTCTCGCCATCCTGGGACAAAACGTTAAACCAACACGCTCTGATCATGGAAAGCCGGGTCGCATTCTTAGGCGCAATGGTGACCTGGACGAATCGAGACATAGAAAGGAAAAGGCTATAGACCACCTGACAATTCCCTTTACCCTCGATTTAAAATTCTTAAGTTTGTTTTTTAGGATTCTTTCGATATTTCTGAAACCACATTCACTGTTTAGGAACAAAAACTTCACCGTTGTCTCATTTACCAAAATCAAAACATCCCTTGGAATGGGACTGAGCTGTTCACACAGGTCATTCGTAAACTAAAAAATACATTGATCCAGGCGCCAGCCATAAAAACACCGAATCCAGAATTGCCTTTTGACATTCAAGTAGCGGCGATGGACAGTTCTATCTCTGCTGGTCTACTACAGGAAGGTACCGGGAGACTGGAACAGGCTGGCTGTGCGTCGCGGCACTTCTACCCAATAGAACAGGCATTTTCCACATTTGAACGCCACATACTGACAGTTTCCGGGGCAGAACAACTTTTCAGCTCTGCAATTGGCCTGAATACACCATTTTAGCAGAACAGACACCTCTCCAATTATTATTAGATGGACGCATAAGAGATGGAATTCTTAGTCAGATCACAAATCTCTATGAAAGATAACGTTACAAGGGAAGCACATTCCTGTTGACAGAAGTATTACACCCACTTTCCTTGCAGGCATCAGCAACCTGGTGTTGGAAGACTTCGTACTGGGCATCAGCAATGACGGGGAAGCGCTGAAATGCCAGCTCGTGGCAGAACCTGGTCCGAAGGGGCCAATTCTGCCAAGAAAAAAGAGGGAAGAAGGGGAAGTGCCCTATTGCTGAGTAGAAACCAGAGAATAATAGACAGACAAAAATAACCACTAAAATAACGTATAATGGGATCCTCGATTGAGGATGGATTGAGGGAAATCGGATGTGGCCATCATGTGGAAAACAATCAAGGGTGGGTTCTCGAGGTAAGAACATTGAACCTGCCCAGTGCCACGGGCGTTCAGAGTGTTTGATGAACAGCAGTAACATTTATAGTCACCTACCCGGAATCCGTCACCCCCACTCCCTCCCCCGTCTAACCACATGACATTTTTTCAGACAGCATGGATGTTTCTAATGGACTGACTGAATTTTTGCCGATATAGGAAGCTGGAGGGTTTGTGTTAATCGATGAAGAACCTCTCCCGTCAACTACATTAATACCGTATGTAATCGGGAACGCCTACGGAGAACAATATGAGGTAATTAAGGTAAAGACTCGTCATAGACCCCCGCCAGCAGCCAATCAAAGTGCAGAAGAGTTCGCTAAGCAAGAGGCCAGTTTGCTGCCCCGATGCATCAAACTCAAAGTGAGGGTATTATTCAATTCCAAAGATACGATTTGTTTTGAAACCAATTCGAACCCATTCTCATCATCATTGAAGAAGTAGAAGAACAAGTAAGACATCAAGGACCGGTAAATTATTTAAGACGGGTTATACATCGTGCCAAACATGTATCATAATTTGTAATTAATCAAGTTATTGAGGTTAGGGATCATCATGGAATAGCAACAACTGTAGAAAGAATGACGAACTTATGTTGGAGGCATATTTTGATAAATACGTAACGCGTTTCACTGAAAAGTGCTTGATATGTGCCCGGAAGCACATTGACCGATACGATCACAAAGGAGAACAGAGACAATTGTAACTCATTCCAACAATACTTCAAGTATTTATTTTAAATTAATTAACTAGTGCTTAAATAACACTCAGCGGGGTGCAGTGCTCCAACTGCGAGATGTGGCAGATCTGTGACGCTTCCAGCGTTCCGTTCAACTACATCTGCAGCAAGTGTAACCAATGGCAGATCCTCAAAGAGCGCGTGGTTCGGTTGGAACAGCAGTTGGATGCACTCAGGAGCATGCAGCTTACGGAAAGCGTGCCCACACCCAAGATCCAGGAAAACCGATGTGTAAACGCTAGGAAGGGCAGGCAGTCAGCGCAGGAATCCTCAGTAGCTGTGCCCTCCTCTAACAGGTATACCGTTTTGGATACTGTTGAGGGACATAGCATATCAGGGGAACAAAAAAAAAGAAATGTAAAGCACAGGAACAGGCCCTTCGACCCTCCAAGCACGTGCCGACCATGCTGTCCGTCTAAACTAAAGTCTTCTACTCTTCCTGGGTCCGCATCCCTCTCTTCCCATCCTATTCATTTATTTGTCAAGATGCCCCTTAAATGTCACTATCGCCCCTGCTTCCAGCACCTCCTCCGGCAGCGAGTTTCAGGCACCCACTACCCTCTGTGTAAAAAACTTGCCTCCTACATCTTCGCTAGATCTTTTCCCTCGCATCTTAAACCTATGCCCCCTAGTAATTGACCCCTCTACCCTGTGGAAAAGCCTCAGACTATTCACTCTGTCTCTGCACCTCATAATTTTGTAGACCTCTCTCATGTCGCCCCTCAACTTCCGTCGTTCCAGTGAGAACAAACCGAATTTATTCAACCGCTCCTCATAGCTAATGCCCTCCATACGAGGCAACATCCTGGTAAATCTCTTCTGCACCCTCGCTAACGCCTCCACGTCCTTCTGGCAGTGTGGCGACCAGAATTGAACACTACTCCAAGTGTCTTTCCGTTATTTGGACCGGGGCAAGTATGACCGATATATGAAGGACGGGTTGCATCTAAACTGGAGAGGCATAGATATCCTGGCCGCGAGGTGTGCTAGTGTCACAAGGGAGGGTTTAAACTAGTATGGCAGGGGAGTGGGCACGGGAGTAATAGGTCAGAAGTTGAGAGCATTGAGGGGGAACTAGGGAATAGGGAGTGTGTGGCTCTGAGGCAGAGCAGACAGGGAGAAGTTGCTGAACACAGCGGGTCTGGTGGGCTGAAGTGCATATGTTTTAATGCAAGAAGTATTAGGGTAAGGCAGATGTACTTAGAGCTTGGATTAGTACTTGGAACTATGATGTTGTTGCCATTACAGAGATCTGGTTGGGGGAAGGGCAGTATGACAGCTACACGTTCCAGGATTTAGCTGTTTCAGGCGGGATAGAGGGGAATGTAAAAGGGGTGGCAGAGTTACGCTACTGGTTAGGGACGATATCGCAGCTGTACTACGGGAGGAATCCTCAGAGGGCAGTGAGGCTATATGGGTAGAGATCAGGAATAAGAAGGGTGCAGTCACAATGTTGGGGTTTACTACAGGTCTCCCAACATCCAGCGGGAGATAGAGGAGCAGATAGGTAGACAGATTTTGGAAAAGAGTTAAAACAACAGGGTTGTGGTGATGGGAGACTTCAACTTCCCCAATATTGACAGGGACTCACTTAGTGCCAGGGGCTTAGACGGGGCAGAGTGTGTAAGGAGCATCCAGGAGAGCTTCTTAAAACAATATGTAGACAGTCCAACTAGGGAAGTGGCTGTACTGGACCTGGTATTGGGGAATGAGCCCGGCCAGGTGGTAGCAGTTTCAGTAGGGGAGCATTTCGGGAACAGTGACCACAAATCAGTAAGTTTTAAAGTGCTGGTGGACAAGGATAAGAGTGGTCCTAGGGTGAATGTGCTAAATTGGGGGAAGGCTAATTATAACAATATTAGGCGGGAACTGAAGAACCTAGATTGGGGGCGGATGTTTGAGGGCAAATCAACATCTGACATGTGGGAGGCTTTCAAGTGTCAGTTGAAAGGAATTCAGGACCCGCATGTTCCTGTGAGGAAGAAGGATAAATACGGCAATTTTCGGGAACCTTGGATAACGAGAGATATTGTAGGCCTCGTCAAAAAGAAAAAGGAGTCATTTGTCAGGGCTGAAAGGCGGGGAACAGATGAAGCCTGCGTGGAATATAAGGAAAGTAGGAACGAACTTAAGCAAGGAGTCAGGAGGGCCAGACGGGGTCACGAAAAGTCATTGGCAAATGGGTTATGGAAAATCCCAAGGCTTTTTACACGTACATAAAAAGCAAGAGGGTAGCCAGGGAAAGGGTTGGCCACTGAAGGTTAGGCAAAGGAACCCATGTGTGGAGGCAGAGGAAATGGGCGAGGTTAAAAATGAGTACTTTGCATCAGTATTCACCAAAGAGAAGGAATTGGCAGATGTTGAGTTTGGGGAAGGGTGTGTTGATAGCCTGGGTCACATTGAAATCCAAAAAGACGAGGTGTTGGGCGTCTTAAATTTTTTTAAGGTAGATAAGTCCCCAGGGCCTGATGGGATCTACCCCAGAATACTGAAGGAGGCTGAACACCGAATACTGAAGGAATACTGAACACCGGCCGGTAGTTCACTGGATTATCCTTGCTATCCTTCTTAAACAAAGGAACAACACTGGCTATTCTCCAGTCCTCCGGAATATCACCTGAAGACAGTGAGGATCCAAAGATTTCTGTTAAGGCTTCAGCAATTTCCACTCCAGCCTCCTTCAAAAGCAACCAGAACAGTGGCTGCAGGATATCGATAGTTATCGGGGACTCGAGAGTAACGGCCAGAGATAGGCGCTTCTGTGGACGTGAACGAGACTCCAGGATGGTATGTTGGCTCCCCGGTCCCAGGGTCAAGGAATGTCTCTGAACGAACGTCATCCAGACGTCATAGTACAGATAGGTACTATCGACATAGGCAAGAAGTGTGTTGAGGTCCTGTAGAAGGAGTTCAGCGAGTTAGGCAGTGAGCTAAAAAGTATGACCTCTAGGGTTGTGATAGTCTCTGAAATGGTGGACAGTGTTCCAGACAGCTGTAAACGAAAGTCTGTGCCCTCCTCTGACCTAAACTCCGTGGTGTCCTTGGTCTTGGGCAGAGGGCTGTTTTTCCGGCTGCTCTCCCCGTCGGTGATCGGCCGTTTGTTGGCACCGTCTCTGGCATTGTCTGGGGGTGGGGCGCCGCCTACCTACACATTGGCGCCCTCCCTCGTCTAGTGTCTCTGCTCGGGCTATGCGGTTGTCCTGGGGGTGGGGGGGGGGGGGCGGGGAGGGGGAGGCAAACACAAAGAGCAACAGTGTTAGATGGCATGGCGCATGCAGCTCTAGGGTTGGGAATTTGATGGCATCAGTGTCCAGGGTACCCAGCCAGTGCAGCAGATATTTGGATCAAGGTGAGGGTCCGGCCGTCACATGTGTGTAGCGGTAGGGTGCTTGGTACCGGAGCACAGCGCAGGGTCTCCAGTCCGGGGCACCTCCCCGACGGCCATGACGGCGGCTCCCACATCAGCCCAGGCTCGGCGAACGATGACGCCTGATGGTCTCGGTCCACGCCCGGGATCCATCATCAGCCTCCTCTCCTCCACGGTGTCAAGGTGAGTCTGCAGTTCGGCATCCCGGAAGCGCGGCGCTGCCCTCCTTGCTGCCATGTTGGCTGCGACGCTTGTGTGTGGGAGTGGGAGAATGCATTTTTTGCAGCCGCGCCAGGGAGTCAATCATGGAACCGGCGAATGGGCCGCCGTTCTGTTAACGGACTGTGGCGTTCCACATTGCGCCCGTGCTAGCCCCTTGGGGGCGGTTGAATCGCTGCAGTTATGGACCCCATCTCGACGTCAGGAAACTCCACCGTTTTCCAAAGGCATCAACACTTAGCCTCCAGAATAGAGAATTCAGCCCATGGTGAACCACGCGGCCCCCGAAATAGCTGCAGAATCGGTGCAGGTGTGGCGCTAGTTTCTCTGTCAGGAAAGGTTCGAATTCTCCGTTGGCGGCAACACTTCGGGCCGGAGTCACCGATTTTCCGGCTAGGTTCGGATCGTACGACCAACATCTCGGCTCCGCCCCCGCACCGATGCTCCGCCCAGTGGGAGGGGGGGGGGCAGCAGCCGCGTCACATAAACCCCCGGCTTTACCTGCAGATCAGGACGGAGAAGGGCCGGGTTCCTGGCCACACATGCGCACGGCGGTGGCCTGCAGCAGCCTGCAGTACAACATGGCGCCGGCCGTCCGCGGACCCCGCAAGATAGTGTCCCCTGTAACCCCCCCTCACCGCCCCGGACCATCCCTCACCATACCCTCAACCCCTGCCGAAGTCCATCTGTCACAGGAACGGCCACCCCACCCCCCAACCCCCCAGACTGCGGCACCGCTGGACATAGTCTGCAACCGCCACGCCAGGATCAGGAAAGTCGAGAGGACACGTGTCCCTCGCCATCGTGAAGTCGGCCCATCGAGGCGGAGCATCGGGGGAGGGCCTCAGCTGATGTTCTGAGGCTGTCCCAACGGCGTACGCCTCGACTAAGCTGTTTTTGAGGGGTTGGAGCATGCGGAAAACGGCTCCGCCCAGGATTTTGGAGTAAAACCGGATTCTCTGGCCAATCGCTGAACACAATTTCGGCGTCGGCAATCGGAGAATCCAGCCCCTGGTCTCAGAAACCGATCTGGCCCAGGATATTCCATAGTTGGTTAATCGACATTTTGTTCTCAGTAACCATCTCGTACACACTCCACGAGTTCAGACAATACCGAATTATTGCTCAATCTCCGAGTAGATTAAAGCCACGAATGATTACTGTAGCATCCTGATTACACGCGTCTCGAATTAACTGTCAAATGCGATCGTACCTTGACACGACAGATGACAGTACTGACAACTCCGAATAATGCTTTCGGCTGCCTGTTGCCATTTACTTCCACTCAGATGCATTGTACATTTGGAGTATCATTGCCTATGCCATATTTTACACATGCATGGATTTTATCAACGAAGAGCATCACCCACACCTTTTCCTTTTTATCTATCCTTACCAAACATGCCGCCTTGTGTTTGTTATCCGTAGGTTATGCTCCTAATTTCTCTACCTTCTTACAAATGCGCCGTGTATTTAGAGACTGTGCGTTTCGATTTGGCTTTAAAAAAAATGTTTACAAGCAGTTTTCTTAATTATGCCTTCTTTGTTGTTAGCCCATGTTTCTCCCTCCTTCTACATTTATGTCTCCTTTCCTGTCTTTCATTCCTATCTATATTTCACTCTCTAACGTCTGCCCGCTCAGATTTACACCCCCTGTCAATCTAGATCAAACTATCCACAGCAGCAAGAGCGAAAATCTCTGCAAGGATATTAGTCCCTGGCTTGCGGTTCTGCAACTTTATGATATATACCATCAGTTGTATTTGTCATATTGTCTTTCTTCTTGTAATCATCATTCAATATTCAATATTTTTAATTTAAACAACACTTGTCACCGTCACTGTTGCATCTGGATTACAGCTTTGAACATAAGAGGACCAGTGGGGTACCAATATCCTGGGCGGGGAAATTTGCTAATGCTCTTCGGGAGGGTTTAAACTAGTTCAGCAGGGGCTTGGGAACCTGAATTGTACCTCCAGTATACAGGAGGTTGAGAGTAGTGAGGTCATGAGTAAGGTTTCAAAGTTGCGGGAGTGTACCGGCAGGCAGGAAGGTGGTTTAAAGTGTGTCTTCTTCAATGCCAGGAGCATTGGGTAGGTGAACTTGCGGCATGCGTTGGTACCTGGGACTTCGATGTTGTAACCATTTCGCAGACATGGATAGAGCAGGGACAGGAATGGTTGTTGCAGGTGCCGGGGTTTAGATATTTCAGTAAGCTCAGAGAAGGGGGTAAAATAGGGGGAGGGGTGGCATTGTTAGTCAAGGAAAATATTACGGTGGCAGAAAGGACGTTTGATGAGGACTCGTCTACTGAGGTACTATAGGCTGAGGTTAGAAACAGGAAAGATGGGGTCACCTTGTTAGGGGTTTTCGATAGACCTCCGAAAAGTTCCAGAGATGCAGAGGAAAGGATTGCAAAGATGATTCGGGATAGGAGCGAAAGCAACAGGGGAGTTGTTATGGGGGACTTTAACTTTCCAAATATTGACTGGAAACGCCAAAGTTCGAGTGATTGAGATGGGTCTGTTTTTGTCCAATGTGTGCAGGAGGGTTTCCTGACACAGGATCTAGATAGGACAACGAGAGGCGAGGTCATATTGGATTTGGTACTGGGTAATGAACCAGGACAGGTGTTAGATTTGGAGGTAGATGAGCACTTTGGTGATAGTGACCACAATTCGATTACGTTTACTTTAGTGATGGAAAGGGATAGGTATATTCAGCAGGGCAAGAGCTATATCTGGGGGAAAGGTAATTATGATGCGATGAAGCAAGACTTAGGATGCAGCGGATGGAGAGGAAAACTGCAGGGGATGGGCACAATGGAAATGTGGAGCTTGTTCAAGGAACAGCTACTGCGTGTCCTTGATAAGTATGTGCCTGTCAGGCAGGGAGGAAGTGGTCGAGCAAGGGAACCGTGGTTTACTAAAGCAGTCGAAACACTTGTCACGAGGAAGAAAGAGGCTTATGTAAAGATGAGACATGAAGGTTCAGTTAGGGCGCACGAGAGTTACAAGTTAACTAGGAAGGACCTAAAGAGAGAGCTAAGAAGAACAAGGAGGGGACATGAGAAGTCTTTCGAAGGTAGGATCAAGGATTTCCCGAATGCTTTCTATAGATATGTCAGGAATAAACGAATGACTAGTGTAAGAGTGGGGCCAGTCAAGGTCAGTCATGGGAAGTTGTACTTGGAGTGCGAGGAGATAGGAGAGGTGCTAAATGAATATTTTTCGTCAGTATTCACACAGGAAAAAGACAATGTTGCCGAGGAGCATAATGAGATTCAGGCTACTAGACTAGAATGGCTTGAGGTTCATAACGGGGAGCTGTTAGCTATTTTGGAAAGTGTGAAAATAGATAAGTCCCCTGGGCCGGATGGGATTTATCCTAGGATTCTCTGGGAAGCTAGGGAGGAGATTGGCTTTGATCTTTAAGTCATCGTTGTCTACAGGAATAGTGCCAGAAGACTGGAGGATAGCAAATGTTGTCCCCTTGTTCAAGAAGGGGAGTAGAGACAACCCCGGTAACTATAGACCAGTGAGCCTTACTTCTGTGTGGGCAAAATCTTGGAAAGGTTTATAAGAGATTGGATGTATAATCATCTGGAAAGGAATAATTTGATTAGAGATAGTCAACACGGTTTTGTGAAGGGTAGGTCGTGCCCCACAACCCTTATTGAGTTCTTTTAGAAGGTGGCCAAACAGGTAGCTGAGGGCAAAGCAGTTGATGTGGTGTATATGGATTTCAGTAAAGCGTTTGATAAGGTTCCCCACGGTATGCTACTTCAGAAAATACGGAGGCATGGGATTCAGGGTGATTTAGCAGTTTGGATCAGAAATTGGCTAGTTGGAAGAAGACAAAGGGTGCTGGTTGATGGGAAATGTTCAGACTGGAGTCCAGTTACTAGTGGTGTACCACAAGGACCTGTTTTGGGGCCACTGCTGTTTGTCATTTTTATAAATGACCTGGAGGAGGGCGTAGAAGGATGGGTGAGTAAATTTGCAGATGACACTAAAGTCTGTGGACAGTGCGGTAGGATGTTACAAGTTACAGAGAGACATAGATAAGCTGCAGCGCTGGGCTGAGAGGTGACAAATGGAGTTTAATGCAGAAAAGTGTGAGGTGATTTATTTTGGAAGGAATAACAGGAAGACAGAGTACTGGTCTCATGGTAAGATTCTTGGCAGTGTGGATGAGCAGAGAGATATCGGTGTCCATGTACATAGATCCCTGAAAGTTGCCACCCAGGTTGAGAGGGTTGTTAGGAAGGCGTACGGTGTGTTAGCTTTTATTGGTAGAGGGATTGAGTTTCGGAGCCATGAGGTCATGTTGCAGCTGTACAAAACTCTGGTGCGGCCGCATTTGGAGTATTGCGTGCAATTCTGTCGCCGCATTATAGAAAGGATGTGAAAGCATTGGAAAGGCTGCAGAGGAGATTTACCAGATTATTGCCTGATATGGAGGGAAGATCTTATGAGGAAAGGCTGAGGGACTTGAGGCTGTTTTCGTTAGAGAGAAGTAGGTTAAGAGGTGCCTTAATTGAGGCATACAAGACGATCAGAGGATTGGATAGGGTGGACAGTGAGAGCCTTTTTCCTCGGATGGTGATGTCTAGCACGAGGGGACAAAGCTTTAAATTGAGGGGAGATCGATATAAGACAGATGTCAGAGGTAGGTTCTTTACTCAGCGAGTAGTAACGGCGTGGAATGCCCAGCGTGCAACAGTAGTGGACTCTCCAACACTAAGGGCATTCAAATGTTCATTGGATAGACATATGGACGATAAGGGAATAGTGTAGATGGGCTTTAGAGTGGTTTCACAGATCGGCGCAACATTAAATTAAATGAAAATGAAATGAAATGAAAATTGCTTATTGTCACAAGTAGGCTTCAAATGAAGTTACTGTGAAAAGCCCCGAGTCGCCACATTCCGGCGCCTGTTCGGGGAGGCTGTTAAGTGAATTGAACCGTTTTCATGGCCTGCCTTGGTCTGCTTTCAAAGCCAGCGATTTAGCCCTGTGCTAAACAGCCTCTAAACATCGAGGGCCGAAGACCTTGTACTGCGCTGCAATGTTCTATGTTCTATGTTCTATAACTGAAACTCTTAAAGGAACTGTCACAGTTGCTCCCAACATGACTAGAAAAAACACTGAGCGCTCGTCCTATGTAAAGTCTCTTGCTAATTGTGTGCTGCACACAACGCGGAGAGGTGGTTCGATATGATGCAGTTTACTGAGATTTTTCTGTATGAGACAGAAAGTTCAACAAATGTTGAGGTCAAACTGCAGCCTTGCCGTCAGCAGCCTCTGTGAACACTTAGTAATGATAAGCTCATCTGAGATCAACAACGGTGATATGAGAGAGGCCGCTCACATATCAAAGGAGGATTTAAATATTATTGTTGCCCCCGCTATTATTTCCACCTTTCCATCCACACTGACCCTCAGAAACTCCAGAAAGAGTTCATTGTGATATAAAAATAATTGGATTGAAAGGAGTTAACTGATCCTGCTTGTTCTGTGGCTGGAATTAATGTCGGTCTCCATGGATCCTAATCGTGTCACTGGAGGGGTTCCCTCTTCTATTAATAAGGATTCCTTTCAATGTGTTATCACAAACTGTTAGGGGAAGCATCAAATCCAACACTGACAGAGATCAACGGCTTCAGAGAGACCGAGAGGAGGGAGCAGAATCTGAGAACAACAGATTTGGAATTTTCTACAGTGGATTAGAATCTGGGAACAATCGATCGGGACGTTCCAACAATGGACAGGAGTTTATACCAGGGTATTTTTTGGCTTTCCCAAGATTGGATTTCATTAGCATCTAGGATTCAAGATGTACTTATGATTATTCAAGCGGGATACTATCCGATCCTGGCTATTATTGGTGTTACTGGTAAGTCTCCCTGTCTAGATATTAATTCTATAAACCGTGTTTAACTAGACTCCTGTTCTTGTCATTCAATCCGCCCTGTTTGCTGCTGTTGTTTCAGTTGAGTTTCTGAATGCAGTTACCAACTGTACAAAACACGGCTAAATGTTTCATCGTTCTTGTTTTCTTCACTCTCTCCTCTGGCTTCGCGTGGAATTGTTGCTCAGTTCCCATATGCAGCGATTATATTTGTGATCCACTGATTACCACTTCTGTTCGCCTTTAATCCTCAGCCGACGTCTGACCCAATATCCACCCGATCATTAACCATGTCCACAGTCACCTCCAGAATATCGTCCTCTGGATCATCCCAGCTGACAATGTGATTTTCTGACTTGACTATTCCAAATCTCTGCTGAACTGCCTCCGAGTTACAAAGTGCAGAATCAAATCTGACCTGGAACTCTGCTCTCCATATCCCAATCTGTGACCAAATCCAATTCATCCAACATCCTTGTGCTCACTGACCTCTATCACCCTGTGCTCTGTCAAATCAATAATTTACTAACAGATCTGATTAAATGCCTCCGTCCAATTGCCCAACTCTCTGGTCATTCCCCAGAACGTTTCTGCTTGTTCAAATATAAAAAGAGACTGATAGCACCCGGCAACCCCTCAAACGCCCTGTTCCTAATCACAAACCCATATCACTCTCTGACACTAGCTTTCACTGACACAGCCCCTGTTGTCCCTGTTCTATGAAAATCTCGATCCATAAACCTTGCACGCACACTGCTGGACATTTCCAGTGTGGGGTTCTCGGGAGATAGGTAGACTAAGTGAATAAGTCCTGACAGAAAATCCGGAGTGAATGCCTGTATTTGGGAATCTGTTATCTATCAGGCAGCATTTCTGCATGCCCAGCAGCAGACCTGGTACCAAACAGCACTGATTCCCCTCTTTCCTGGGAACAATACGAGCAATGGCCAGAGAGAGATATGCTGATGCTTGGACAACTCAGGTTCACCAGACTACTTACCCAGGCCTGTACCCTGGAGAGAACACGCCAGCTTTGTCGTTCCCGATGGCACAACACAGGAAGAAGCAGATATCGGTTATCAACTCTCACTCGATTGGCACAGCGCTCGAAACCAGGGGTTGCTGTCAACAGTGGATGAAAACATGAGGTTTCAGTGAATAGCTACCTTCCTTAGTCGCCAGTCCTTTTACTGCTGCCTCATCGCGGTCTCCTGGCCAATGGATCATTGAAGCTTAAGGGGTCCTCTCTGAACAGGCAGGTTGTTAATCTGTACACCAGGCAAGATAAACTTCGCAAAGACAATCAGCGGTCTTTCCTTTCACAAGCTGGATCATAAGGATCCTGTGTCCTGGCCTGACCAATAACATTCTGCACGTTGATGATATACACAAGACAGCTCTGATCGAGAATGAATTTACGCGGCTCGGTGTGGACATTACCGAAGTGTAAGTAACTGGACCCGCTCAATATGGATCGTGCATAGAGAAACACAACACATTCTTGCGACAGCAAAATCCAAGAGGAAACAAATGAGAATGGGGCCGGTCTCACAGAACAAAACACACTTCAATCGTGATGACTGAACTCCAAGAAGAGAGCGCATCCTCGGGTCACCCCAGTGACCCGGACTCACCCCAGTGAGTCCAAACGGAGCCAGGAGTTCCTCAACATCCTGGTTGCGGCTGGTTCGCACAACATCCAAGATCAGAGAGTGGTGTCAAAGTGAGACTATCTACACAACATCGTCTATAACTCTGCAGTCGCTGAATACTGGAAAATAGACCAGAGGAATGCTGATTGGTTTAAGGATTATAGAACTGAAATGGAGCTAGTTACCCTAACCAACAGGAGAGCTTCCATTAACTAAAAATACGCCCCCGACCAAAATAGAGATGTTCTCAGTTTTGCCAGATCTCAGCAGATTGCTCAGCAATGTACCAATCAATACTGGTTAAAACTCTGCAACAACAACGAATATGCTGCTGAATCCGAGGCTGTCAGAGGGATGTATGAAGGAACCAAGAACGCATTGGGTCAAACAGTAACTAATTAGCCCCATTGAAGAGATAGACATAGATGATCATCATTGAACGCAGCAAGCAGCTGGATTGGTGAGTGAAGGACGACCGCAAACACGGTGAGCGTTACCACTTAGACCCACTCGGCTCCATTCTAGACTTTAACGTAGGAGCTGGGCAGTAAGACCACCATGATTCAGATGAACCAGACCATTGACCATCTTTCCATTGGGAATACACAGGAAGTATGAAATTATTGCTGAAATAAATAACAGTGGAAATCCAGCGTCATTGAGAAATCTCTGTTGGGAGGAAAGATTGGTGATTCACGCCATCGGTGATATAACAATGGTCACCGTGTACAAAGACAAAGGAGATGGCTCTGACTGGACTAATTTTCAAGGCATTTGATGGTCAGCATAGACATGGTGGGCCGAAGGGCCTGTTTCTGTGACGTGTGACTCTAAAGCTCTCTCTGTGGCTCTTTCTCCTTGTTTGGTATTGTGGGATAACCTCCAAGAGTCTTAACCATCTTCCCTCCTACTAGGTATGATTCCAAAAGCAGAGGGTCTTCCTCATTCCCATTGATTCCAGTTTTGCTCGGGCTTCTTGATCCCATACTCGATCAAATTCTGCTTTGATGTCACCTCCCTTCTTACTTAAGTGTGTTCTGCATGTTTGAACAAAGGCTGTGACGAGGTCAGTGGCCCTGGCACAACTCAAACTGAGCGTCTGTGAGCCGGTTACTGCTCAGTAAGTGCCGCTTCATTGCACAGCTGTTGAGCCGTTCCATCATATCGCTGATGATCGGCAGCAGACAGGTGGGGCGGTAATTAACCAGTTAGGTCTGTGTGTGCGGCCGTTTCTGTGTGTATGTGTCTGTGATTACAGGTGTGCTTTGGTATGGGTGTCAATATGTTTGTATGAGTGTACGTGGTTGCACTTGTGAGTCTGGGCATGCGGGTGTTTGTGTGCAGCGTGGGTGAGTGTGCATGTTTGCTTGTGTGTGTGTCGGGTGTGAATGTGTGTGGGTGGCTGTGAGGGTGTCCTGTGCATTTTCTTGTGTGTTTATGGGTGAGTATGGCTACTTGTCTGTTTCTCGGCTTGAGCATGTGTTGTGTGGGTGAGTATGCGTGTGGGTGGGGAGTGAGTCTCTGGGTTTGCGTGTGATTGGCTGTGTGTGTTTGTGTGTGTGTGTATTTGTGTGTTTTGGGTGTGTACGTTGGCGTGTGTACACGCGCTTGGGTATGCATGTGATTGTTTGGTTGTGTGTACATGTGTGGTGGTATGTGAGTGGGTGTGGGTGAGTGTGTTTGTGTGTGTATCTGTTTGTGTATGAATGGTATGTGAGTGGGAGTGTATGTGTGTGGGGGGTCTGTGTGTGTGGGTACGTGTGTGTCCGGTTTTGGGTGAATGGGGGTGTGCATGATTGTGCGCGTGTGTGGGGTCTGTATGGTATCTGTGGGAACATATATGTATGTCTGACAGTTTGTGTGTTTGTGCATGAATTTAGGGATGTGCATGTGGATGACTTTATGATCGGTATGGGTGAACGTGTATGACTGCGTATGTTTCTGTGTGGTGCTGTATGTCTGTGAGTGTTTGGATGTGGGTGTATGTCTGCCTGTGTCTGTATCTGGGCGTGTTGGCAAGTGTGTATGTGCAAATATATGGAAATGTACATGTGTGTATATGGGTGGATGTGTATTGTGTGCATGAGAGGTTAAGTGCGTGACTGTGTGTGTGTTGGTATTTGTGGATACATTCTGGGTGTGGGCATGTAAGTGTTGTAATGGGCCAGGGTTTAGAGAAACCCAAAATGTATCATGGAGTTCACCTGACCCACAACTTTGAATGGAGTGTGGTTATGGCGAGCACAGGGGCCCACTTTGCAGGGGTGATGCAACAGAAACCTACAGTACTTTTAAATTAAAACACTGTTTATTTATGAAACCAGGTAACACTTTTTAAATCCACAGTAAACATTTTAAGTATCAACACCAAGAAATCCTCCAAAGCCTCCACTTCTAACCAAAACAAAGGGCTGTGTGGTGAGCTGGTGAGATAAGCTTTTCTTTCCCTTTCCTCTCTCCACCCTTCCACAACCTCGAAACTGCGGGGAGTGTGAAAATCAGGTCAGCTTTTTTTTCCTCGCTGCAATTGTCAAGTGGATAAATGGAAGGGATGGCAGAGAGGGCAGTGTAGTGTTCCTCCTGCAGGATGTTCGAGGTGAGGGACACCGTCAGTGGCCCTGATAAGTTCACCTGCGGGAATTGCACCCATCTCCAGCTCCCCAAAGGCCGAGTTAGGGAACTGGAGCTGGAGCTGGATGAACTGAGGATCATTCGGGAGGCAGAGTCGGTTACAAATAGATGCTACAGGGATGTCGTTACTCCGACGCATGAAGGTTGCTGGGTGACGTGGAGTCGGACACTTTAGGAACTTTCAAGCGGTTATTGGATAGGCATATGGAGTGCACTAGAATGATTGGGAGTAGGTTGATTTGATCTTAGTTTCAGATCAGTTCGGCACAATATCGTGGGCCGAAGGGACTGTACTCTGGTGGACAGTTCTATGTTCTATGTAAAGACTACAGTACTCTCTAAGTAATTCTGAATCATTCCTTGCAACATCCATAAGACACAAATAAACCTTTTTACAGAAATACGTCAGGTTTAACTTCACTACTGAGAACAGTTACCACTTTGAAATCACCAAATGAACATTCCTAAGCTTGCAGAGATTTATACACATCTTGCTGTGACTGCAGCTTCTCCAAATCTAAAACGAAACTAAAAACACCCTGTAGCTGCGAGGCGAAAGCGAAAGTAAAAACAGACACACAGCACAGCCCCACCCACACTCTGACATCACTGACAAACACCCATTTCGTAAAGGTATATCCACTACAGCTATTCGCTAAACACCCATTTCTTAAAGGTACTCTCACATGAGACCTCTCCCCAAGAAAGTAAAATAAACCAGCAATTTCAAGATGGTTTCATTTTTCACCTTTTCACTTTCCTTTAAGAAATATGGAAAATAACAAAACAAAACACGCAAACATTTATAATAATATTCTCCATTCTTGTTCTTCTTCTACCAACTGGAATCCTTCTCGATTGACAGTCTCTTTCGACATGAAGGCACTATCCATCCATTCCTCTACGCCTCGGCATTTCTCTTTAAAGTGAGATACTTTAGTTCAATCTGATAATTCTCCAACAAAGGAGCATTGGTTATCACAGCTCTCAGGCAGTCAAATGCCTGTTGAAACTCCGCTGTCCACTGAAATTTTCGACGTTTCTTTAGCAAATCTATCAGTGGAGAAACCACACTACAAACACTTTGCACAAATGTTCGATCAAATCCACTCATGCCAAGAAATTGCGTTATTTCCCTTCGTGACGTGGGTATTGGAACCTCCGCAATAATTTTTGTTTTCACATCCCGTGTGACCACTCATCCGTGTCCGTCTGAATGGCCAGGGAAAGTGACTTGGGCTTGACTAAATTCACTTTTTCCTAGGTTTACCCCCAAACCCGCCTCCTGAAGTCGATCGAAGTACTCCATCAGTTGTTTTAAATGTTCTTTCTATCTCTGGCTGAAAATTACCTGATCGTCGATGTTTACTGCACTATTGGGTAATCCTGAAATGACTTTGGTAGTTCACCGTTCAAATGTGGCAGGGGCGTTTTTCATGCCAAATGGCATAACTTTGAATTGGTAGCTACCATCTGGAGTCACAAAAGCTGAAATCTCCTTCGCCCTTTCGGATAAAGGTACCTGCCAGTAACCTTTCAGTACATTCAGTTTGGAAATAAAAGTTGATTGTCCCACTCTCTCAATGCAATCCTCCAAACGTGGGATAATATCGAGTCCGTTGATGTAACTGCATTACTCTATCTATAGTCCACTCACAACCATTGCGTACCGCCTGGTTTTGGTACCATCACTATGGGAGAGCTCCATTGGCTGCAACCCACTTTAATTTTGCCTTTTTAAGAATACTTTCAATCGCCTTGTTAACTTGTGCCAATTTTAAAGGGTTAAGTCTTTTTGAATGTTGTTTGATTGGAACAACATTTCCCACATCTACATCATGTGCCTCCCAACGTATCTCCAGAAACTTGCCCATGTGATATCAATAACTCTTTCAGGTCAGTTCGTTTTTCCTTTGGAAGGTAACTCAACAATTTATCTCAATTTTTAAGAACCTCCTCGATTTCCAATTTAATTTGAGGTATGACAAATTCAAAGTCATCTGGGTTTGGTTCCTCATTTTGATTTAGATTTATTAAAATCTCCATTTTCTCTCCTTCCCTTTCAAAGTACCTTTTAAGCATATTCACCTGACACACTCGGTGAGTTTTCCTTCTATCTGGCCTTCTTGCCACATAATTCACCTCACTTAAATTCCTTTCAGTCTGATCAGGTCCACAAAACCTTGCTTTTAAAGGTCCACCTGCCACTGCTAACAGTACTAAAATCTTATCTCCACTGGCAAAACTCCGAACTTGTCCGCTACCCACTTCTCATCACATTTTGTGCAACTTTTAAATGCTGCCAAGCTAATTCCCCTGCTCTATTTGCCGTGGTAATCAAGATAAGCGCACACAGAAAGATCCAGACCCCGCTGCCGCTGGGCAATGCTTCCGCTTATAGGGCGGCCAAATCTCTCACCGCGCAGATTCAGAGTGTACAGAGAGGGGAAATAACACCTGTTGCTGCGTATGAGCAGGATCCAGACCGCATAGCGAAAGTACAGCTTGACACAGCAGGTTATAAAACAAAGGAATGGGAGGAAGACGGGGCCGTGAAAGATGGGGATAATGTCTGCACGAAGGACGGGCTAGTTTAGCACAGGGCTAAATCGCAGGCTTTGAAAGCAGACCAGGGCAGGCCAGCAGCACGATTCAATTCCCATACGAGCCTCCCGAACAGGCGCCGGAATGTGGTGACTAGGGGCTTTTCACAGTAACTTAATTTGAAGCCTTCTTGTGACAATAAGCGATTTTCATTTCATATTCATTTTCTATTGAATCGTTCCCTCAAATTTGACAAATAATCAAATAATGTAAGTTCCGATTTCTAACACACCATTTTTTCCTTAATCAATTTAAGTGGTCCTCGTACTTCATGATCAAAAATTAGTACAAATGGACTGAATGTTCTTGACTCATTAGGTGCACTCCGAATTGCAAACAGTACGAAGGAAATGTCTTTATCTCAATCCTCTGGATAATCTTGACAATAAGCCCTCAACATTGTCTTTAATGTCTGATGGCACCTTTCTAACTCTCCCTGCGGTTCTGGATGGTACGCAGTTGATTTAAATTATTTTATTCAGGAGCCATCCATAACTTCTTTGAATAACCTTGATCCTTAATCCGATTGTATTTCTGTGGGTAGTCCATATCTTGTAAAGCATTTAACTAACTCCTCCACAATCATTTTAGCTGTAATATTGCGAACTGGAATGGCCTCTGGATACCTAGTAGACACATTCATTATTGTCAAAAGATATTGATTCCCACTTTGCGTTTTAGGAAGCGGCCCTTCGTAATCAATTCAGACCCTTGTAAAGGGTTCCTCAAATTCTGGAATGGGTATTAAGGGCGCTGATTGTATGACTGCTTGAGGTTTCCCTGTCACTTGATCGACAACATTTCACGACATCTTTATGAAGTCCAGTCCAATGAAAATGTTTTGTATTTTAGCTTGAGTTTTCCTTACTCCCAAATGACTTCCCACTGGTACCTCAGGCGCAACTCGCAACACCTCATTTCGATACCCTACTGGCAATACCACTTGATGGAACTTCTTCCCACTTTTCATCCGCCTGCATATGAAAAGGTCTCCATTTTCTCATCAAGACATTATTTTTACGGTAATAACACCCCGGTGTACCCACAGATTCCTCTTCCGTGTATGCTTTCTCAAATTTCCGTTTTATTTCTATATATTTCTGTTGTACTTCCGCCAATTTTCCTGAATTAAAATTATCCTCCACCTGTTCTTGTTCTTTTTCAACCATCTGATCAAAAGTCCGTTCTGATAATTGCACTTCACCTTTATCTTCACTGTTTGATTTCTTCTCTTGTCTTAATTTGTGACTTTGTTACTACACAATCCGGACACATCCACGATATTCGTCCTTCAACTCTTCAGTTGTCTGAATTTCACTGGCTTATCAACCACAGTAGACATCACTCCCACCTGCGATCCAGCTATACCGTTACCCAAGAAAAACTGTATTCCTGGACAGGATAGTTTCTCTATTACTCCTACTACACTTCACCACTCTTCACTGGACTTTCCAACCTTACCTTATATAATGGAATTCTACACTTCTCACCCTGAATTCCACATATTACCACCTTTTCTGGCAACATTCTTCCCAAACTACATAACTCCTCATCTCTTTCCATTAAAGATTGACTAGCTCCCGTATCTCTTAAAATTGTGACTTCTTTACCTACTCCTTCTGGTACACATGAGTAAACGTTATTCATGTAACCACACAGGCAGACGCGCACATTCAAACACTCGCGCATATACACAGCCACACACACATACACGCCCCGCCCGCACTCAGATACACACACAAATACTCCTAGACATTCATGCGGACGAACCTCCTCACAGACGATCACACTTTCGTACATTGTCCCACAGACAAACTCTCACCCACAAACACACACAATCACGCACGCACGCAGCCACACACACAAACAGTCACGCACATAGAAACGTGCGCCCACACACACCAGCACCAACAAAAAACTCACACGCAAATATACATGCAGAAACACACACATGCACATACATTCACACACATATGTCATGTGGGGGTACCTTTAAGAAATGGGTGTTTATTGAATAGCTGTAGTGGATGTACCTTTAAGAAATGGGTGTTGATCAGTGATGTCAGAGTATGGATGTTACTGGGCTGTCTGTCTGCTTTTATTTTCGCTTTGGGCTCACAGCTACAGCGTGTGTTTAGTTTGGTTTTAGATTTGGAGAAGCTGCAGTCACAGCAAGATGTGCATGAATCTCTGCAAGCTGATGAATGTTCATTTGGCGATTTCAAAGTGGTGAAGGTAAACCTGATGTCTTTCTGAATAAGGGTTATTTTTGTCTTATGGATGGTGCAAGGTAGGATTAAGAGATATTTAGAGAGTACTGTTTTATTAGGTGGTTTTATTTGCGTTGATAGTTGTTAAGATGTTTACTCTGGGTTTATGAAGTGGGCGTTCGTCTGTGGGTGCGGATTGGTGTATCTGTGCGTGTGTGTGAGGGCATCTGTGTGTATGTATGTGGGTTTATGCGTGTGTGTGAATGCATTTGATGGTGTTTGTGTGTGGGTGTATGTGTGGTGGGATTTATATGTTTATGGGTATGTGTATTTGTAATTGAGTCAGTCGGTTTGTGAGTGTGTGGGTGCCTGTGTGTGTGTGAGAGAGAGAGGTAAAGATAGAGAGGGAGAGGATGGATGTGCGGTGGTGTGAGTATGTGTGTTACGATGTGTTTTTCTGAGCGTTTTTGTGCGTGTGAATGTTTGTGTGTGTGAGTATGTGTAAGGGTGTCTGTGGCAGTTCGTGTGTGGGCATGTTTTTCTGTGGGGGTATCTGTGTCTCTGTGAGTGAGTTTATTTGTGTCTCTCTGTCTGCGAGTGTGTTTATTTCAGCTCTCTGACTGCGAGTGTGTGTATTTGTCGCTCTGTGTCTGTGAGTGTGTATGAGCCTCTCCCTGCGTTTGTGAGTGCGCGTATTTGTGTTCTTGTGTTCGTGAGCATTCGTAATGGTGTCTCTGTGTCTGTGAGTGTGAGTATGTGTAGTTGTGTCTCTGAGTGTGTGCATTTGTGTCTGTGAAAGTGTGCATTTCAGCATGTGCGTTCGTGTATGTGTGTCGCTGTGTGTCTGTGAGTGTGCGTATTTGTGTCTCTCTGTGCCTTTGAGTGTATTTTTGCCTGTGTTTCTGTGATTATGTGCATTTTGGCTCTTTGTCTGTGATTGTGTGCATTTGGGTCTCTGTCTCAGCAAACCTGCGCATGTGTGTACGTGTATCTGTAAGCTACGGCTCTTCGGGGGGGGGGGGGCGGGGGGATTAAACTAATTTGCCAGGGGTCTGGGAAAACGAGCTGTGTTCCAGAAGCCAGTGTCGAGAGTAGTGAGGTACTGAGGATGGTATCAAGGTCGCAGTCGTGTACCGGCAGACAGAAAGGAGGGTTGAAGTGTGTCTACTTCAATGCAAGGAGCATCCGGAATAAGGTAGCTGAACTTGGAGCGTGGATTGGTACTTGGGACTACGATGTTGTGGCCATTACGGTGAAATGATTAGAACAGGGACTGAATGGTTGTTGGACGTTCCGGGGTATAGATAGAACATAGAACATAGAAAATTACAGCGCAGTACAGGCCCTTCGGCCCTCGATGTTATATAGTCAGGGGCACAGATAGGAGATTTTGTGGGAGCGTGAGAGACTCACGTTTGGTATGTTGCCTCCCAGGTGCAAGGGTACGTGATGCCTCGGATCGTGTTTTCCGGGTCCTTAGGGGAGAGGGGGAGCAGCCCCAAGTCGTGGTCCACATTGGCACGAACGACATAGGTAGGAAAGGGGACAAGGATGTCAGGCAGGCTTTCAGGGAGCTAGGATGGACGCTCAGAACTAGAACAAACAGAGTTGTTATCTCTGGGTTGTTGCCCGTGCCACGTGATAGTGAGATGAGGAATAGGGAGAGCGAGCATTTAAACACGTGGCTACAGGGATGGTGCAGGCGGGAGGGATTCAGATTTCTGGATAACCGGGGCTCTTTCTGGGGAAGGTGGGACCTCTACAGACAGGATGGTCTACATCTGAACCTGAGGGGCACAAATATCCTGGGGGGGGGGGATTTGTTAGTGCTCTTTGGGGGGGGGGGGTTAAATTAATGCAGCAGGGGCATGGGAACCTGGATTGTAGTTTTAGGGTAAGGGAGAATGAGAGTATAGAGGTCAGGAGCACAGATTTGACATCGCAGGAGGGGGCCAGTGTTCAGGTAGGTGGTTTGAAGTGTGTCTACTTCAATGCCAGGAGTATACGAAACAAGGTAGGGGAACTGGCAGCATGGGTTGGTACCTGGGACTTCGATGTTGTGGCCATTTCGGAGACATGGATAGAGCAGGGACAGGAATGGATTTTGCAGGTTCCGGAGTTTAGGTGTTTTAGTAAGCTCAGAGAAGGAGGCAAAAGAGGGGGAGGTGTGGCGCTGCTAGTCAAGAGCAGTATTACGGTGGCGGAGAGGATGCTAGATGGGGACTCTTCTTCCGAGGTAGTATGGGCTGAAGTTAGAAACAGGAAACGAGAGGTCACCCTGTTGGGAGTTTTTTTATAGGCCTCCTAATAGTTCTAGGGATGTAGAGGAAAGGATGGCGAAGATGATTCTGGATAATAGCGAAAGTAACAGGGTAGTTATTATGGGAGACTTTAACTTTCCAGATATTGACTGGAAAATATATAGTTCGAGTACAATAGATGGGTCGTTTTCAGTACAGTGTGTGCAGGAGGGTTTCCTGAAACAATATGTTGACAGGCCAACAAGAGGCGAGGCCACGTTGGATTTGGTTTTGGGTAATGAACCAGGCCAGGTGTTGGATTTGGAGGTAGGAGAGCACTTTGGGGACAGTGACCACAATTCGGTGACGTTTACGTTAATGATGGAAAGGGATAACTATACACCGCAGGGCAAGAGTTATAGCTGGGGGAAGGGAAATTATGATGCCATTAGACGTGACTTTGGGGGGGGGGGGGGTGATAAGGTGGAGAAGTAGGCTTCAAGTGTTGGGCACACTGGATAAGTGGGGCTTGTTCAAGGATCAGCTACTGCGTATTCTTGATAAGTATGTACCGGTCAGGCAGGGAGGAAGGCGTCGAGCAAGGGAACCGTGGTTTACCAAGGAAGTGGAATCTCTTGTTAAGAGGAAGAAGGAGGCCTATGTGAAGATGAGGTATGAAGGTTCAGTTGGGGCGATGGATAGTTACAAGGTAGCGAGGAAGGATCTAAAGAGAGAGCTAAGACGAGCAAGGAGGGGACATGAGAAGTATTTGGCAGGAAGGATCAAGGAAATCCCAAAAGCTCTCTATAGGTATGTCAGGAATAAGCGAATGACTAGGGAAAGAGTAGGACCATTCAAGGACAGGGATGGGAAATTGTGTGTGGAGTCTGAAGAGATAGGCGAGATGCTAAATGAATATTTTTCGTCAGTGTTGCCAATTCTGGACAGGCTTAAAATAGATAAGTCCCCGGGACCTGGTGGGATTTATCCTAGGATTCTTTGGGAGGCCAGGGAAGAGATTGCTGGACCTTTGGATTAGATTTTTATGTCATCATTGGCTACAGGAATAGTGCCAGAGGACTGGAGGACAGCAAATGTGGTCCCTTTGTTCAAAAAGGGGACCAGAGACATCCCCGGCAACTATAGACCGGTGAGCCTCACGTCTGTAGTGGGTAAAGTCTTGGAGGGGATTATAAGAGACAAAATTTATAATCATCTAGATAGGAATAATATGATCAGGGATTGTCAGCATGGCTTTGTGAAGGGTAGGTCATGCCTCACAAACCTTATTCAGTTCTTTGAGAAGGTGACTGAACAGGTAGATGAGGGTAGAGCAGTTCATGTTGTGTATATGGATTTCAGCAAAGCGTTTGATAAAGTTCCCCACGGTAGGCTATTGCAGAAAATACGGAGGCTGGGGATTGAGGGTGATTTAGAGATGTGGATCAGAAATTGGCTAGCTGAAAGAAGACAGAGGGTGGTGTTTGATGGGAAATGTTCAGAATGGAGTACAGTCACAAGTGGAGTACCACAAGGATCTGTTCTGGGGCCGTTGCTGTTTGTCATTTTTATCAATGACCGAGAGGAAGGCGCAGAAGGGTGGGTGAGTAAATTTGCAGACGATACTAAAGTCGGTGGTGTTGTCGATAGTGTGGAAGGATGTAGCAGGTTACAGAGGGATATAGATAAGCTGCAGAACTGGGCTGAGAGGTGGCAAATGGAGTTTAATGTAGAGAAGTGTGAGGTGATTCACTTTGGAAGGAATAACAGGAATCCGGAATATTTGGCTAATGGTAAAGTTCTTGAAAGTGTGGATGAGCAGAGGGATCTAGGTGTCCATGTACATAGATCCCTGAAAGTTGCCACCCAGATTGATAGGGTTGTGAAGAAGGCCTATGGAGTGTTGGCCTTTATTGGTAGAGGGATTGAGTTCCGGAGTCAGGAGGTCATGTTGCAGCTGTACAAATCTCTGGTACGACCGCATTTGGAGTATTGCGTACAGTTCTGGTCACCGCATTATAGGAAGGACGTGGAGGCTTTGGAGCGGGTGCAGAGGAGATTTACCAGGATGTTGCCTGGTATGGAGGGAAAATCTTATGAGGAAAGGCTGATGGACTTGATGTTGTTTTCGTTGGAGAGAAGAAGGTTAAGAGGAGACTGAATAGAGGCATACAAAATGATCAGGGGGTTGGATAGGTTGGACAGTGAGAGCCTTCTCCCGCGGATGGAAATGGCTTGCACGAGGGAACATAACTTTAAACTGATGGGTAATAGATATAGGACAGAGGTCAGAGGTAGGTTCTTTACGCAAAGAGTAGTGAGGCCGTGGAATGCCCTAGCTGCTACAGTAGTGAACTCGCCAACATTGAGGGCATTTAAAAGTTTATTGGATAAACATATGGATGATAATGGCATAGTGTAGGTTAGATGGCGTTTGTTTCGGTGCAACATCGTGGGCCGAAGGCCCTGTACTGCGCTGTATTGTTCTATGTTCTATGTTGCGCCAACCTGTGAAACCACTCTAAAGCCCATCTACACTATTCCCTTATTGTCCATATGTCTATCCAATGACCATTTGAATGTCCTTCGTGTTGGCGAGTCCACTACTATTGCAGGCAGGGCATTCCACGCCCTTACTACTCTCTGAGTAAAGAACGTACCTCTGACATCTGTCTTATATCTATCTCCCCTCAATTTAAAGTTATGTCCCCTCGTGCTGGACATCACCATCCGAGGAAAAAGGCTCTCACTGTCTACCCAATCAAATCCTCTGATCATCTTGTATGCCTCAATTAAGTCCCCTCTTAACCTTCTTCTCTCTAACGGAAACAGCATCAAGTCCCTCAGCCTTTCCTCATAAGATCTTCCCTCCATAATCAGGCAACATTCTTGTAAATCTCCTTTGCACCCTTTCCAATGTTTCCACATCCTTCCTAAAATGCGGCGACCAGAATTTCACGCAATACTCCAACTGCGGTCGCACCAGAGTGGTGTGTAGCTGCAACATGACGTCATGGCTCCTAAACTCAATCCCTCTACCAATAAAAGCTAACACACCGTACGCCTTCTTAACAACCCCCTCAACCTGGGTGGCAACTTTCAGGGATCTATGTACATGGACACCGAGATCTCTCTGCTCATCCACACTGCCAAGAAACTTAACATTAGCCCAGTCCTCAGTCTTCCTGTTATTCCTTCCAAAATGAATCACCTCACACTTTTCTGCATTAAACTCCATTTGCCACCTCTCAGCCCAGCGCTGCAGCTTATCTATGTCCCTCTGTAACTTGTAACATCCTTCCGCACTGTCCACAACTCCACCGACTTTAGTGTCATCTGCAAATTTACTCATTCATCCTTCTACCCCCTCCTCCAGTTCATTTATAAAAATGACAAACAGCAGTGGCCCCAAAACAGTTCCTTGTGGTACACCACTGGTAACTGGACTCCAGTCTGAACATTTCCCATCAACCACCACCCTTTGTCTTCTTCCAGCTAGCCAATTTCTGATCCAAACTGCTAAATCACCCGGAATCCCATCCCTCCGTATTTTCTGCAGTAGCCTACCATGGGGAACCTTATCAAACGCTTTACTGAAATCCATATACACCACATCAACTGCTTTATCCTCATCCACCTGTTTGGTCACCTTCTCAAAGAACTCTATAAGGTTTGTGAGGCACGACCTACCCTTCACAAAACCGTGTTGACTATCTCTAATCAAATTATTCCTTTCCAGATGATTATACATCCTAGCTCTTATAAAGCTTTCCAATATTTTGCCCACAACAGAAGTAAGGCTCACTGGTCTATAGTTACCGGGGTTATCTCTACTCCCCTTCTTGAAGAAGGAGACAACATTTGCTATGCTCCAGTCTTCAGGCACTATTCCTGTAGACAAAGATTACGTAAAGATCAAGGCCAAAGGCTCAGCAATCTCCTCCCTAGATTCCCAGAGAATCCTAGGATAAATCCCATCCGGCCCAGGTGACTTATCTATTTTCACGCTTTCCAGAATTGCTAATGTTTCAGTAAGGTTAGGGAAGGTGGTAAAAGAGGTGGAGGAGTGGCATTGTTAATCAAGGATAGTTTACCGGCTGCAGAAAGGCAGTTTGAAGGGGACCTGGCTACTGAGGTAATATGGGCCGACGTTAGAAATAGGAAAGGAGCGGTCACATTTTTAGGAGATTTATATAGTCCCCAAATAATAATAGAGATGTGGAGGAAGAAATTGAAAAACAGATTATGGATAGGTGTGGATGTCTCAGGGTAGTTGTCATGGGTGACTTTAACTTTCCAAATATTGATTGGAACCTCTATAGGTCGAACAGTTCGGATGGGGCAGTTTTTGTACAGTGTGTGCAGGAGGCTTTCCTGACACAATATGTGGATAGGCCGACAAAAAGGGGGGGGGGGCACATTGGATTTGGTACTGGGTAATGAACCGGGTCAAGTGTTAGATTTGTTTGTGGGAGAGCACTTTGGAGATAGTGACAACAATTCGGTGTCTTTCACTATTGCAATGGAGAGGGATAGGGCCATACGGCAGGGCAAGGTTTATAATTGGGGCAGGCGTAATAATGATGCGATTCGGCAAGAATTAGGGAGCATAGGATGGGAACAGAAACTGTCAGGGAAAGGTACAAATGTAAAGTGGAGCTTGTTCAAGGAACAAATGCTGCGTGTCCTTGATAGGCATGTCCTTGTCTGGCAGGGAGCAAACGGCCGTGTGAGGGAACCATG
Source organism: Scyliorhinus torazame (assembly GCF_047496885.1). NCBI lineage: Eukaryota > Metazoa > Chordata > Chondrichthyes > Carcharhiniformes > Scyliorhinidae > Scyliorhinus > Scyliorhinus torazame. The sequence continues at coordinate 58,690,186 of NC_092729.1, read as the reverse complement.
GTTCACAAAAGTGGTTGCATGTCTTGTCAGGAGGAAAAAGGAAGAGTGTGTAAGGATGAGAAAACAAGGTTTAGTAGGGTAGCTTGAGGGTTCCAACGTAGCAAGGAATGAGCAGAAAAAAGGGATTCGGAGAGCTTGGAGGGGGCATGAGAAGTCCTTGACGGGTTGGATCAAGGAAACCCCCAAGGCTTTTTACTATTTTGTGCGAAATAAAAGAATGACCAGGTTGAGGGTAGGGCCGGTCAAGGACAGTAGTGGGAACTTGTGCCTGGAGTCAGAAGAAATAGGAGAGGCATTAAATGAATACTTTTCTTCATTGGTCACAAAGGAGAGGGTCCATGTTTTTGAGGATGGGAGTATGATTCAGGCGGGTAGGTTGGAAGAAGTAGATGTTCTGAGGAAGGATGTATTAGCAATTTTGAAAAACCTGAGGGTCGACAAGTCCCCTGGGTCTGATGGGATATACCCAAGCGTTCTTTGGGAGGCAAGGGATGAGATTGCAGAGCATTTTGGCTTTGATCTTTGTGTCCTCGCTGTCCACGGGGATAGTGCCAGAGGACTGGAGAGTGGCGAATGTTGTTCCTCTCTTCAAGAAAGGGAATAGGAATGACCCTGGTAATTATAGGCCAGTTAGTCTTACTTCGGTGGTCGGGAAGATAATGGAAAAGGTCCTGAAGGATAGGATTTATGACCATTTGGAAAGATGCAGCTTAATCCGGGATAGTCAACACGGATTTGTGAAGGGTAGGTCATGCCTCACAAATTTGATTGAATTGTTTGAGGAGGTAACCAAGTGTGTATGTGAAGGTAGAGCAGTTGATGTCGTATACATGGATTTTAGTAAGGCGTTTGATAAGGTTCCACATGGTCGGCAATGAAGAAAGTAAGGAGGTGTGGGATAGAGGAAAAATTGGCCAATTGGATAAGTAACTTGCCATCACATAGAAGACAGAGGGTGGTGGTGGATGGAAAACTTTCAGACTGGAGACCAGTTACCAGCGGAGTACCACAAGGATCAGTGCTGGGTCCTTTGCTATTTGCGATTTTTATCAATGATTTGGAGGAGGGGGCTGAAGGGTGGGTCAGTAAATTTGCAGGTGACACCATGCTGAGGTGGAGGGCTGTTGTAGGCTGCAAAGAGACATTGATAGGATGCAGAGCTGGGCTGAAAAATGGCAGATGGAGTTTTACCCTGATAAGTGCGAGGTGATTCATTTTGGTCGAAAAAAATTGAATGCAGATTACAGGGTCAACGGCAGGGTTCTGAGGAATGTGGAGGAACAGAGAGATCTTGGGGTTCAGGTCCACAGATCTCTGAAGGTTGCCACTCAAGTGGATAGAGCCGTGAAGAAGGCTTATACTGTGTTAGCGTTTACTAACAGGGGGCTTGAGTTTACGAGCCGCGGGGTTATGCTGCAACTATACACTACCCTGGTGAGACCACATTTGGAGTATTGTGTGCAGTTTCCGGTCACCTCATTATAGGAAGAATGTGGAAGCATTGGAAACGGTGCAAAGGAGATTTACCAGGATGCTGCCTGGTTTGCAGGTTTGGTCTTATGAGGAAAGGGTGAGGGAGCTAGGGCTTTTCCCTTTGGAGCGGAGGAGGATGAGAGGCGACTTAATAGAGGGTTATAAGATAGTGAGGGGGATAGATAGAGTGGACGTTCAGAGACAATTTCGTCGGGTGGATGTAGATGTTACAAGAGGGCATAACTATAAGATTCAAGGTGGGAGATATAGGAGGGATGTCCGAGGTATGTTCTTTACTCAGAGAGTGGTTAGGGCGTGGAACGGACTGCCTGCTGTGATAGTGGGTTCGGAAAATTTAGGTACTTTCAAGCTTTTATTGGATAGGCACATGGAGCACACCAGAATGACAGGGCGTGGGATAGCTTGATCTTGGTTTCGTACAATGCTCGGGACAACATCGAGGGCCGAAGGGCCTGTTCTGTCCTGTACTGGCCTATGTTCTATATTCTAAGTGTGTGTATTTGAGTCTCCATATCTGTAAGTCTGTGTATCTGTGTCTCTGTGGATGTGAGTCTGTGCATTTGTATCTCTGTGTGTCTGTAAGTTTGTGTATTTCAGTCTCTATCACTTTGACTCTGTGTGTCTGTCTATCTGTGTCTCTATGTCTGTCGGTGTATATTTGTGTCAATTTGTGCGCGTGTGTCCGTGTATTTGTTTCTGTGTGTGTGTGCCTGTGTCTCTGTGCCTGTGATTGTGTACTTGTGTTCATTTGTTTGTCTTCGTCAGCACCACGTCAATCAAACTGGTAATGCCTGCCCCAGCCTGATGTATTTTTATTTTCATTGTTTTTTTTCCTTCCTTTCAGTGAACATCATCGCAATTATGATCCTGAAGAGAAAAAACTGTGGACTGTCCAAATGTGTCACTTGTTACCTGGTGGCCATGGCAGTGGGAGATCTACTGGTCGTTATTCTCGACCTGATATTGAGACACATTCCCATTGTCTTTGATAAGCAGTTTTATTTCCTGCGGTCCATCCCCGTGTGTAATATCCACGCCGCCCTGCTTTATGCAGCCACTGACTGTTCTGTCTGGTTCACCGTCACTTTCACCTTTGATCGATTTGTGGCCATTTGTTGCCCGAAGCTGAAAAGTAAATACTGCAGCGAGAAAACGGCGGCTGTGGTCGTGGGTACAACGACTGTGCTGAGCTGTTTGAAGAATATTTTCTGGTACTTTATGTTCACAGGTCTGTATATGCTGGTGAACTTCCCCTGGTTTTGTGATATCATCGAAGATGTGATGGTCTCTCCGGAATGGACAGCAATCGAGTTCCTCCACAACATTCTAACCCCGTGTGTTCCATTTGCCCTGATTCTGCTGCTCAATTTTTTCACCGTGAGACACATTGTCCTGAGCAGCAAGGCCCGCAGGAGACTCCGGGCTCACAGCAGTGGGGAGAGTCCCAGAGACCCAGAGATGGAGAGCCGAAGGAAATCCATAATTTTACTGTTTGTTATATCGGCCAATTTCATCCTGTTATGGTCAATGTTAATGTTTTATTCGATATGGTGGCGGATGTATGTTCTGGGGTATCGGTACGTATATTTAGATGCTTATGTCCTGGAATTTGCGTTCATGCTGCAGCTCCTGAGTTGCTGCACAAACACTGCGATTTATGCCGTGACACAGACTCAGTTCAGACAGCAGTTGAAGAATGTTCTGGAATTCCGGTGTGGCCTTGAGCTATGAGGTGACACATAAGGTGGGTCTCGTAGGAATACCTCGAATATTACCTGTTAACCCCATCAAACGAGTACCAACATATCCACGAGCCACCCTTCCCGCCCGCTCTCGCCCCCCCCCCCCCAACCACAGTCTCACTCCTCCAAACCTGATCGAGAAACCCCCCTAAAAATAGATTAAAACGAATGGGAAATAGCAAGGTGGAAGAGCGAGAAAGAAGGAGGACAGGGAAATCTCAGCATCAGTTTGCAGCCACACGAGGTGGCACGGGACCAGGAAGGACCGACTCCACAGAGTTTGCAGCACAGATCCATGTGCTGATGGGCAGACTTTTGGTTTTCCTCACCTCCAAGCTCCAAAGCCGCAGGAATATGCTGAAGAAAATCTTCTGGTCATCCGTCGAGATAGGAGTGGAGCTCAGGGAGGCCACTTTGGGCGAGGTTTTGGCCAAAAGGGAGCGCTGGCTTGTGACCCAGGATTCGATGGCGAGAGACCTCACGAAGGCCGCCACGGACTAAGGGAATCGAATTCTGACACTCGAATCTGAGGTGGCGAGACTGATCAAGATGCAGAGTGGGTTAAGAGAAAAGCCCGACGACCAGAAAGACAGGTCTCGACGTGAAAACCCAAGAATCATGGAGCTGCCGGAAGGTATGAGGGGAGGGACGCCACGGAATACATATCGCTGATGCTCGGGAAGTTGGTCAGTGATCAGGTATTAGCCAAGCTCCCGGTGGACACGTTTCCTCGACAGTAGCCCAGAGCCGGGGAACCTCCACGGGCGATAATTGGCAAATTCCACAAGGTGCAGGACAAAGCGCAGATCCTGAGTTGAGTGTGTAGCCATGTAAAATGGCCGCGTTCCGATTAATGTGGCCAAAACCCAGTTTAAAACGGCTAACCCGAAAGACTGCTGGGAAAAGCAGCCAAGAAGACACAAGCAGGCAGCTGCAGACAATTTTGCATATTCGGCTCTGCGAAGGTAGCCCAGATCGATACTCAGGGCTATCAACAGCCCATCAACCCAGGTTTTCACAGTTGCATTCAGGACTGTTTGCAGCCAATCTATTCAGACATCCACAGTTAAATCGGCTATCCCCGGGAACAATTGCAACATATTAGCAATTGAATACCGGGCCAGACCTGTCAGCGCCTGCAGTGGCCGAAACAAAGACAGGTGAGCGACCACCCCCCGATCGAGGAATCGCCTCACCATTGGACACATCGACCCCAGAGATTGGGGACAGAATCCAATCACTTGGGTCTCAGGGTCAAGGGCCGCCCCGGGAGGCGGGAAGCCCCTGGGCCCTATAAAAGTGAAGGTCCAAGTTCAGATCTCTCCCTCGCTCATCTTCGCCTGCTCGAGACCTTCGCAAGACCAGCCACCGGTAATAGTAAGTTTGAATCCAGCGATCACTATCCGGTAGAGACACCTAGCCACCGACCTGTAGCAGCCTTTTGAATCCCGCGGGCCAGATTTCATTGGACAAGCCATTCGTTTCCTGACCTGGTGGGCTCTTCCTAAGTTAAGTATTGGCCAGTAGTGATAGGTTTATTATATAGAAAGTAGTCTTTGGGTATTAATATTGCTTGTTGTATATAATAAATGACCATTGTTTTAATCCTTACTAAGCGGTGTGCTGTATTATTAATCATAACCTGAACTTGAAACACGTGGCGGTATCATAAAGATACCTGGCGACTCATGAGCAAAGGTGACGTAAACAGAGCGAATAGACTAAGGTTAAAAAGCGCAACAAGTGAAAGAGAGGAAAAGTGGGAGGGACATTCCATCCGCTTGTACCAAGACTTTGGGGAAGATCTGGCCAAGCGCCGGGCCGAATTTAACAGCAACATCTCCGCTCTTTAAAAAAGCTAACACAGATGTCATACTTCACCTGGAAATATATGGATCACTGACAAAGGGAAAGAGCAGTATTTCCACGCCCCGGAGGAGGCCAACAGATTGGTCCATGATAATAGTCCAGGCAGGCACTGAGAGCACTCATGGGCTAGAAGCCGAGTTGCGAGAGTCGGGATTTGGGAGGGGCAGGGACAACTGAGAGCAGAAATGTTGGGATGGCTGGGGGAGGGGGGGGGGTGGAGCGGCTTATGGCCTTAAATAGGGGAGACTGGCCATGAGGGGAGTCACTACACTAGCGAGTAAGCTGTTGTATGGGGAGTACAGTGAAGGAGGAGGCTGCGGCGTGCCTGGCAGACAGGAGGGGAAAGAAAGAAATTCAGGGAAAACAAAGGGCAAAAGAAGGTGTCAGAGATGTAGTGGGTAGGGCGTAAATCCGGAGGGGAGGGCGAGGGGCGTGCTGTATGGGTGAAACATACGGGTAAGAGGAGACAGGAGGGGAGACAAAGGGGAGAGTGGGAGGCTGGAAAACTGGGTGCAGCAGACAGCATATGGAGATGGCCAAAAAGTAGAATTAGTCGGCAGGCAATTTTAACGGCCTGAGAGTGAGAATAGGTCCGGTGGAACAGTGCCGACCCCACAAGGTGAATACAGTTAACCCAACAAGGGGGGATGTTGTTTAGCCCCACAGGCAGGGGGTGGGTAGACAACCCTGTAGAGTGTCTCTCCGCTTGTAACGTCATATACTTGACCCTCCTGTTGACTACCTTGGCATCACCTGACACAATCACCTTCCTTTCCACAATACTGGCATTTCCCCTCCATGGATTTATACTCCCGTGATACATTTGAATTAGGGAAAGCAGTATTTGTTGACTGGAATTCTGTGTCGAAAGCACGAATCTTAGCATCCATATCGCAGTCAATGTGAACACTTTGACCTACTAATAGCGAGTAGTTGTTGATATTCGGTACCATTCGGGAAACACAATTCTAGTGCAATGGGCAAATTCGTTCTCAAACCAACAATAAAAGCAGTCTTCAACCTCCCAAGAAGTGGTTAGCACTGTTGCTTCACAGCGCCAGATTCCACATTCGATTCCCTGCTTGGGTCACTGTCTGTGCAGAGTCTTCGCGTTCTTCCTTTGGCTGCGGGGGTTTCCTGCGGGTGCTCCGGTTTCCTTCCACAATTCCCGAAAGTCGTGCTTGTCAGGTGAATTGGACTTTCTGAATTCTGCCTGAGTGTACCCGAACAGGCTCCGGAGTATGGTGACTAGGGGCTTTTCACAGTATCTCCATTGCAGTGTTACTGTAAGCCTATTTGTGACACTAAATATCAGTATTATGTATCTCCTGCCCCTTCGGCAATTCCATTCCTTGGTGCTCCGCCCATACTTTCCTACACCTTTGCTCATATTCTGATGCCTCATATGTCTTCTTCTGAATACAAGCAATAATTTTTGTCCAATCAGTCTTTGGTGGGTGGCATTTCAACATCCATTTCTCAATGATAGTCCACCGTCCTTTCAGCTTGTGTTCGTCATCCCCTAGTATTTATTTAACATCTCTAGGCAACAGTACGCTTTCTCTTTTAGAAATCAATATCAACAAATGTTGAACTCCGTCCAACCGGTGAGATTGTAGATTTGTCTACAGCGCTCGAGCCCTTTCCATGTTCTCATTCTTCCCTCCCTGGGGTTAGGTAATTCTTTAGACTGTTTATCATTCCTGTACGCGTCTGCTGGCTAATGAACCAACCGTTGGTCTTAACTGGCTCGAGTAATTTTCTACCCCGTCTGCAGAGACTGCTGTTAACAGCTCGGGCTTGTCTCGGATCGAATTTAAAGAGGCTAAGTTTATGCCTTTTGCCCTTTGAGACTACGATTTTTTATTTTTCAGTAATTCCTTTGTCATGTCTGTGAGAGAATCAAGGACGGATTCTGACGATCCTTTAGATTCTAAATACTCCCATTAAGTTTCCCACTCAGATTCCAGGATCCATTTAAGGGTTTCGTTTTTAGACTTTTGGTTTAATTGTCATTGCTTTTAAACTGGATGAAACTGCCATGGAAGAGCTTACGTTTGCAACTGCTTTATCTGCTATCGGGACTCTCCGTCTGACGTTGGGGTGGTCCCTATTGCCTTACTTGCAAAGGCGGGGCTTCTGCAGTCAGACCTACAGGATGTGGCTGTGTGGATGTTGAGGGCCCATTGATGTGTCGTTCCTCACGGGTAAGGAGTTCAATGTTTTACTTCCCAATTCTGATTCAGCAGTTCTGCTACTTCAAGTTTAGAGTTGCATTCCCCAAAGTTATTTTTTTTTTTCAAATCGTAATTCACTTTTCTCTAAATTTAGCCCCTGTACTTTACATTTAAATCTCACATTTTCGATTCGAAGTTTTCTATTTTTTCGAGGTTGGGCTTGTCTCTATCTAACTCTTCACAGACTGCCCGTAGTTGATCCTTCTGTTTTTCCATCTCATTGTCGTACTTTGTACTTTCTATATGTTCCTTTCTCCATCGGATATGACTTGTTATGATCAAGGATCATTTCATTGGATCTTTCTCTCTCATACTGGTAGCATTTTTCCAAACTTTTGTTATATCATCGGTGGACCATTGTTGCTCAGAAGCATCGTGTTTAAAACACTTCTGTTCAATTTCTGTACCGATTTTGTTCAAATCAAGCTGCTGTTCTCTGTAACTTTTTGCCAACCGAAACATTTATTCAACGGAAATCTCTGGTGGGTGTTGCCCACCCCTAGAGGCTGTGGGCAGATTCTCGGCTGTTATTTCAACTCCGAAACAGTATTTCTCACCCGGGCCTCAAATCTCAGGTATTTCCTTAGTCGAAAAGATGGCACTACATATATGTATATATACATACACATACCGCCGTAGGATCCATATATACCATCTGAAATTTGAGCCATTTGCGCCACTGACGCGTTCTTCAGGAGACCGCATGGAGTCACCCGACTGTGCACGGCCGCAAATGTGAGGTTCTCTGACAGAAGAACAGAAGAACAGAAGAACTAGGAGCAGGAGTAGGCCAGTTAGCCCCTCGAGCCTGCTCCACCATTCAATGAGGTCATGGCTGATCTTTTGTGGACTCAGCTCCACTTTCCGGCCCGAACACCATAACCCTTAATCCCTTTATTCTTCAAAAAAAATCTATCTTTATCTAAAAAACATTTAATGAAGGAACCTCTACTCCTTCATTCGGCAAGGAATTCCATAGATTCACAACCCATTGGGTGAAGAGGTTCCTCCTAAACTCAGTACTAAATCTACTTCACCTTATTTTGAGGCTATGCCCCCTAGTTCTGCTTTCACCCGCCAGTGGAAACAACCTGCCCGCATCTATTCTATTTGTTCCCTTCATAATTTTATATGTTTCGATAAGATCCCCCCTGATCCTTCTAAATTCCAACGGATACAGTCCCAGTCTGCTCAACCTCTCCTCGTAATCCAACCCCTTCAGTTCTGGGATCAACCTAGTGAATCTCCTCTGCACACCCTCCAGTGCCAGTACGTCCTTTCTCAAGTAAGGAGACCAAAACTGAAAACAATACTCAAGGTGTAGTCTCACTAACTCGACTCGACGGGACGAATGGCCTCCTTCTGCACTGTAAATTCTATGATAATCTATGATATGATAACACCTTATACAATTGCAGCATAACCTCCCTAGTCTTAAACTCCATCCCTCTAGCAATGAAGGACACAATTCCATTTGCCTTCTTAATCACCTGTTGCACCTGTAAACCACTTTTTGCGACTCATGCACTCGCACACCCAGGTCTCTCCGCACAGCAGCATGTTTTCATATTTTATCATTTAAATAATAATCCCTTTTGCTGTTATTCCTACCAAAATGGATAACCTCACATTTGTCAACGCTGTATTCCATCTGCCATACCCTAGCCCATTCTCTTAGCCTATCCAAATCCCTCTGCAGACCCAGTATCCTCTGCACTTTTTGCTTTACCACTCATCTTAGTGTCGTCTGCAAACTTGGACACATTGCCCTTGGTCCTCAACTCCAAATCGTCTGTGTAAATTGTGAACAATTGTGGGCCCAACACTGATCCCTGAGGGACACCACTAACTATTGATTGCAACCAGAGAAACACCCATTAATACCCACTCTTTGCAGTCTATTAATTAACCAATCCTCTATCCATGCTAGTACTTTCCTCTTAATGCCATGCATCTTTATCTGATGAAGCAACCTTTTGTGTGGCACCTTGTCAAAGGCTTTCTGGAAATCCAGATATACCACATCCATTGCCTCCCCGTACCTACCGCACTGGTAATGTCCTCAAAAAATTCCACTAAATTAGTTAGGCACGACCTGCCCTTTATGAACCCATGCTGCATCTGCCAATGGGACAATTTCCATCCAGATGCCTCGCTATTTCTTCCTTGATGATATATTCCAGCATCTTCCCTACTACCGAAGTTAAGCTCACTGGCCTATAATTACCCGCTTTCCGCCTACCTCCTTTTTTAAACAGTGGTGTCACGTTTGCTAATTTCCATTCCGCCGGGTCCACCCCAGAGTCTAGTGAATTTTGTTAACTTATCACTAGTGCATTTGCAATTTCCCTAGCCATCTCTTTTAGCACTGGGATGCATTCCATCAGGGCCAGGAGACTTGCCTACCTTTAACCCCATTACCTTGCCCATCACTACCTCCTCAGTGATAACAATCCTCTCAAGGTCCTCACCTGTCATAGGCTCATTTCCATCAATCACTGGCATGTTATTTGTGTCTTCCACTGTGAAGACCGACCCAAAAACCTGTTCAGTTCCTCAGCCATTTCCTCATCCCCATTATTAAATCTCCCTTCCCATCCTCTAAAGGACCAATATTTGCCTCAGCCACTGTTTTTTGTTTTGTATATTTGTAGAAACTTTTACTATCTGTTTTTATATTCTGGGCAAGTTTACTGTCATAATCTCTCTTACTCTTCTTTATAGCTTTTTTAGTAGCTTTCTGCTGCCCCTAAATATTTCGAGTCCTCTAGAGTCCCACTAATATTTGCTACTTTGTATGCTTTTTCCTTCAATTTGATACTCTCCCTTATTTCCTTAGATATCCACGGTCGATTTTCCCTCCTTCTACTGTCCTTCCTTTTTGTTGGTATAAACCTCTGCTGAGCACTGTGAAAAATCGCTTGGAAGGTTCTCCACTGTTCATCAACAGTTTCACCATCAAGTCTTTGCTCCCAGTCTATCTGAGCTAGTTGTTCTCTCATCCCATTGTTATCTCCTTTGTTTAAGCACAAACCACTAGTGTTTGATTTTACCTTCTCATCCTCCATCTGTATTGTAAATTCCACCATATTGTGATCGCTCCTTCCGTGAGGATCTCTAACCATGAGATCCCGAATCAATCCTGTCTCATTACACAGTACCCGATCTAGGACCGCTTGTTCCCTTGTAGGTTCCATTACATACTGTTCTAGGAAACTATCGCGGATACATTCTATAAACTCCTCCTCAAGGCTGCCTTGACCGACCTGGTTAAACCAATCGACATGTAGATTAAAATCCCCCATGATAACTGCTGTACCATTTCTACATGCATCAGTTATTTCTTTGTTTATTGCCTGCCCCACCATAATGTTACTATTCGGTGGCCTATAGACTACTCCTATCAGTGACTTTTTCGCCGTACTATTCCTGATTTCCACCCAAATGGATTCAACCTTATCCTCCATAGCGCCGATGTCATCCCTTATTATTGCCCGGATGTCATCCTTAATTAACAAGATACACCACCTCCCTTACCATTTACTCTGTCCTTCCGAATAGTTTGATACCCTCGGATATTTAACTCCCAGTCGTGACCATCCTTTAACCATGTTTCAGTAATGGCCACTAAGTTTCAGTAATGGCCACATAGTCATTCACGATGATTTGTGCTGTCAACTCATTTACCTTATTCCGAATACTACGGGCATTCAGGTAAAGTACACTTATGTTGTTTTTTTTTAACCTCTGTTCTGAATCATAACACCTCGATCAGTAACCTCTCCTAAATTATATTTCCTCTTAACTTTTCTCCTAACTTTCCTTGTCGTTGAACTCATATCTTCATGTAACAACCTGCCGTGTCGTTCACCATTAATGTTTTTACTTCCAGTTTTATTCCTTTTAGTAATCCTGGTTCTATTCACTGAGCTCCCCTCAGTCACTGTACCTTGTACTGTCGCCCGTTTTGATTTTGGACTATGGTTTCTCTGCCTTACCCTCCCCCCCCCTTACTGCCTTTTGTTTCTGTCCCTGTTTTACGACCTTCCCACTTTCTGCATCGGTTCCCATCCCCTTGCCACATTAGTGTAAACTCTCCCCAACAGCTCTAGCAAATACCCCCCCTAGGACATCGGTTCCAGTCCTGCCCAGGAGCAGACGTCCGGTTTGTACTGGTCCCACCTCCCCCAGAACCGGTTCCAACGCCCCAGGAATTAGAATCCCTCCCTCTTGCGCCATCTCTCGAACCACGCATTCATCCTATCTATCCTGGCATTCCTACTTTGACTAGCTCGTGGCACTGGTAGCAATCCTGAGATTACTACCTTTGAGGGCGTACTTTTTATTTAACTCCTAACTCCCTGAATTCAGCTAGTAGGACCTCGTCCCGTTGTTTACCTATATCGTTGGTGCCTATGTGCACCATGACAGCTGGCTGTTCACCCTCCCCGCCCCCCCCCCCCCAAGAATGTCCTGCAGCCGCTCCGAGACATCATTGTCCCTTGCACCAGGGAGGCAACATACCATCCTGGAGTCTCGATTGCGTCCGCAGAACTGACTGTCTATTCTCCTTACTATTGAGTCCTCTATCACAATAGCCCTTCCATTCTTCTTCTTGCCCTTCTGCGCAGCAGAGCCAGCCACGGTGCCATGAACCTGGCTGCTGCTGCCTTCTCCTGGTGAGCCATCTCCCTTAACAGTATCCAAAGTGGTATATCTTTTTTGCCGGGAGATGACCGCAGGGGGCACCTGCACTGCCTTCCTACTCTTGCTCTGTCTTTTGGTCACCCATTTTCTATCTCCCTCAGTACCTTTCACCTGCAGTGTAACCAACTCACTAAACGTGCTATCCACGACATCCTCAGCATCGCGGACGTTCCATAGTGAGTCCATCCGCAGCTCCAGAGCCGTCAAGCGGTCCAACAGGAGCTGCAACTGGACACACTCCCTGCACGTGAAGGAGCCAGGGACAGTGGACGTGTCCCTGAGCTCCTACATCGCACACGAGGAGCATGACACGGGTCTGAGATCTCCTGCCATGTCTTAAACCTTCGGTTAACTTCAACAACTACAATTTCCCCCCCCCCCCTCCAAAAAAAAACAACGAAGAAAAAATAAGTAAATATACCAATGAAAAGAAAAAGTAAACAGAAAAACTACCTAAACGTCACTTTCCAGGGATAAAAAGCACCTCCTCCCCACCCAGCTTCGAATTCCCACCTAAATTCAAATTCCCAAACTCACTCTGCCGTCTCACTCTGGCTGTGTCTCCTCTGGCTCACTGGAAGAACTCACTAATTGACCTCGGTTCTGCCGATTCGCCGCCGATGCTTTAATGTGTTGATTGATTTCGTCCCCTTTGTTCTCCTGGAGGGTTCGCCAAATTATACGATATCTTGTTCTATGGTCAAATATGAGTCAAAGGTAATGTTGATTGGAGGTGTCCAAATTACAATTGATTTGCGAATCATTCACCTTGATACACTTGCATAAAATCTGAATCAAAAATGTTGAACAACATAATACATAAACTGGACAGAGCAGAGCTAATACAGTTCCACAAAGGCAAAGGAAAATATAAAGAAAATTACCTCAAACAGAAATCCATAGAAGATTTATAAATTCCTAAAAACATTCCGAAAAAAACTGAACTAAGGCGTCTTATTCTGCAAGAAGGTCTTATTGATGGTCTGATCCCTCAGTCACTCTCATTGGATTCAAATGGACAGCTGAGACCTACTGATTTGTTCAAATAAATATGTCACTTAGAAAATGATTTATTAATCAAACATTGGTCATTGCGTCAGATTTACCGATGCCCATCAAATTAATTCAGTGTCTATGTGCTCCAGCTACGTACGCCAATCTGACAAAGATTTTTTTTTTTAACTGGATTGCCCATTTTACTTTATTCCATTCAGGGCCAATTTGGTATGGCCAATCCACCTATCCTGCAGATCTTTGGATTTTGTCGGGGCGAAACCTACGCAAACACGGGGAGAATGTGCAGTGACCCAGAGCCGGGATCGAACTTAGGACCTCGGCGCCTTGAGGCAGCAGTGCTAAATACTGCGTCACTAACCTTAAAAAGATACGGTGCTGGAATTAACCTTGCTGTTGCCAAGTACTTAATACATTTGCGTTACTTAATGTACTGGAATTCTATGGTTCATTGAATACATGAAACTTTTACGCAACATTTCATGAAACTATGTCTCAATTTCTGCAGACATGCAATAGATTCTTCATTATCTGAAACAATGTCTATCTTTCCACATTCATGGCCTTTAGAAGAATTCAATTTTATAGCTATGCACTCAATCAATGCTTCAATGCACCAAATAAATCAACGAATCAATAAATCAATAATCTAGCATCCTGCTTTTAATTTGGGGAATTCTGCCGGCATCTTGTGCACAGGAAGCGCCCCTAAATATTTGAACTTTTAAAATTAAGTTCAGAGTATCTGATTAGCGAATTTCTCTCTGTCGCTCTCTCTGTTTCTACGCAAACATGTACAAAATAACAGCAGGAATTTTGATTGCCCAGTAAGATTACACAAGCAGCAATGTGATCATGGAGGAACATCCTCCAGGGCCCCCTGTGGAAAGTGTCATGGGAGTGTCGCTTTAAGAAAGGTTGTGGTCATAACTCGTGGCTTCAGTGATGTCATTTTGTGTCTGGAGCAGAGCGGTGGATGAATTTTTTTCTTATTTTCTCTTTCAGTTTTGACTGCTGTTGACTGCAGATTGAAAAAAGAAGTCTTTAGGCCTGTCTCTCTCTCTCTATTTTCATTCTAACTAGTTGTTCCAGAAAAATAACCATTGATTATAGCTACCTGTTTTGGTCACTTAAAAGATATAGTTTCCTTTCCGGAAGGAATTATGTCTGCTGGTACAGCGAAATTACAATCTCAGGGAAAGCCAGTCTCATTCAAGTGAGAATGCAGAGTGATTGGCCACGCCCTTGAAAAGGGGTTTTGGATTTATGGGATTTTGTTTTTGAATTGGAACAGTTAATGAGTGGATCATTAAGTGTTATACATAGATTACTGTAGCTGTGTGATGTCTTTATGTTTGTAATTGATAACAATTCTTGTGGTATAAGGGCAGCACGAAACCTACGCAAACACGGGGAGAATGTGCAAACTCCACATAGGCAGTGACCCAGAGCCGGGGTCGAACATGGGACCTCGGCGCCTTGAGGCAGCAGTGCTAAATACTGCGCCACTAACCTTAAAAATATAAGGTGCTGGAATTAACCTTGACAGGTTAATTGACAGAATTGACAGTAAGCCCTGCAGCGTCACGGTGCCGAGGTCCAAGGTTTGATCCCGGCTCTGGGTCACTGTACGTGTGGAGTTTGCACATTCTCCCCGTATTTGCGTGGGTTTCGCCCCCACAACCCAAAATATTTGCAGGCTATGTGGATTGTTCACACTAAATTGTCCCTTAATTGGAAAAAATGAATTGGGTACTCTAAGTTGAAAAAAAAAATCTTGTTGTGTATTTATATATACAAGTTCACTAAATTCTTGGAATAAAGTTTATTTTGAATAAAGTGTCTAGGATGACTGTTGAATCACACCTAAAGGGAAGGCTCTTGTGCTCATCCCAGCCAAATTAAATATCAAAGTTTTAGCCTAGGGGTCATAATATACTTTGGGGTTTCTAAGCCCTGGCCCTTAACAGAATTGGGGGATCTTGGGATAAAAATATATCTTTCGTGATTCGAGTTGGTTTAGTGTACTTAAAGACTGTGAGTGGCGAGCATATTTCAGTTTGCTTTTCAGGCATTGAATTCAAGTTGAAATATGGAGTGGGTTGTGGACAATGGCTCTTTCAGAGGATCAGTGCTTTTGGGAGTGGAAAAGGTCACGCGCAGTACCTTACAAATGGAGGCTACGAAAAAGGCTGTTAGATTTAGCACACACATTATGGTTAATATTGCGTGACAAGGTATGGAATGTGGCGGTAGCTTAGCATTTAAAATTGCCTGCGACACAGTCAATATCAGTGAAAATGGCAAAAATACAATTGCAGACAAAGCATATTGAGCATGAGAAAAGGTAAAGCAACTTGAATTTCAAATGAGGGAGAAAGAGAGATTTGCCCCAGCAGAACAAAAAGAAAAGGAGAGAGAGGAAAAGGAAAAATAACGAACGTCCCAAGCAGAGTAAATGCGAGAGAAAGAGAGTTGCAGATCAGGAGAAAAAGAGAGAGAAAAGAAAAAGAGAGCCATTGAACATCAGAGGCATGCATTGAAACGTGAATTTCAGTGAAAATTACCGGAGGTAAAGTGAAACGTACTGTCTGAGGATAGTAATGAGAATAGTGAGAAAGAGCAAAAGCGTCATAGTCTAAGTTTCGATGGGTATCTATTTAAATATGTCCAAGCATTGCCAAGGTGTAATCAGAAGGATATAGGAGAATTTTTAATTTCATTTGAGAAGGTGGATAAACAAATCAAATAGCCACAGTCATGTGGGCATGACTGATTCAAACAAAGTTGGTAGGTAGAGCTAGTGAAGTGTTTGCATCGCTCTGAGGGGATTTTTGTGGAGGTGAATAAATCGATCATAGGTGCATATGAATAGCGCCTGAAGCCTACAGACAAAGGTTCAGAAATGTAAGGAAAGACCCTGGTCAAACATACACAGTTGACGGGGGTCAAACCGATTGACTTTGATAGGTAGATACGAGTTTTCAAAATAGACGAAACGTGTCAAGCTCTCAGAGAAATAATAATTTTGGAGGAGATTAAAGATCCAATCAGTGATGAGAACTCATGTGGAAGAGCAAAGCGTTAAAGCTGCGAGATTAGCAGCATAAATAGTTCTTAAACTGGTTCATAAATGAAATTTGGTTTCTGCCATCAGTTTCATCCTGTGGTGGATGTAAGCTGTGGAAAGGGAAATACTCAAGTCGCAAAGGTACAGGGGATCTGAAGGGAGATAATAAGGGTAGTGTACGTCAGTTTGAAAAAGCACTTCAGGAGGATGGAGAGAAATGAAACGTTTCAGATATTTTTACTGTAATAGACTAGGTCAGTGTTGGGGTTAAAGAAAAGCACAGGGAAGGCTGAAGTACAAATAAGCCAGTGGGGTTTGTTGAAGTGGTAAAGGAAGCCCGAATTGAAGCGAAGGAGTTGAAAAAGAATGTACAGCCTGCTCAAGAGGTGATTGATAAGAAGGTGCCAGGTTCTTAAAAAAATGTACTTTTGTGGATAACGTTTACTCATGGGTATCAGAAGGAGTAGGTAAATATTTCAAAATGTATGTACTGTGCACGTTCCCTTGGCGGCAGAAAAATAGTTTTCACTGTTCGTCGGTGCATTAGACAATAAATCAAATTAATCACAACAATTTTAAGGGATACGGGAGGTACTCAAACCTTGATTTGAAGAGGTGAGGAGTTGTGTAGTTTGGAGGAAAAATGTCTAAAAAGGTGGTAATATGTGGAATTCAGGGTGAGAAGAGTCGTGCTCCATGAGGGTGTTGACACCCTACCACTCCTTCCCATATCCTCCAAATCCCACCGTCCTGCCTGTAAACATTAACACGTTTCTGACATCGATAAACAAACTGTTCCCCAGTCCCCAGGCCGGGACTTTCATACTCAGCACCAGCTCGCTCCTCCGTCCCCTCCCCCCAAACCCTCCAAAATACTTTGAACTCGTGAACTCGTCTAATGTTCAATTGGTCTTTGTCCCCTGCTGTTCAATGCAGTCTCTCTGACTTGGCCTCATCTGAGGGGCCTCAGGAGCACTTTTGTCTTTGCTCAACTTCTGACCAGTGCAAGGGCCACTTTCATTAATTTTACTGAGGATTTCCTTGTTCTCTCTTTTACATTTCTGCTTCGATTGTGAGTTTTCAGAGCGATAAGTGGAAATGTTGGAACTGAATGTTGGGGTAGGAGTGATGGCCGTGTCGTCTCGCGATGTTGTCATTTGCTATCAGTTCCAGTTGCCACAGTACCCGCAGGTCAATATAACTGCGCGATCAGATTTCTAAGTTACATCTTTCCAACAATTATTTCAATGTTCTGGGATACATTTAAATTATCTGGTCTGCACCGCCTGTGAGATTGGCGGAGGCAGATACAACAGTGACTTTCAAATTTCAATGCGAGAAACAACAGCAATCAAATGCATGCCTGTGGGGAAAGGTCGGTCGAGTGGGATTGAATGATCTACTAATCTAAAGAGCCGCTGAGGTTAAACGGAATGAATGTCCTCGGTCGGTACTTCACGCACTTTTACATTTTTGGTCACGTCTGGCTGTGAGGTGAAGTGCATCAACAGCTGGAGTTTCCCCTCAATGTTACCCACCACTGCGAGTTTGATCACGGTAATCCTTTATACACAATGTGTCCGTGATTGACGTCAGCGTCAGCTTTAGCTCACTGGTTACTTCGCAGCATCAACTTAATTGTAAGTTCGAGCCTGTCTCACCGTGGGCGCTGCCTGGCGTTTTTTATATTTCCAAAACATGAGTCGTGCATAAATAAAAGCAGCAGCACATTTATAATTAGAAGTCGGTGTATTTTGTTAGAGGCTGCATTGATCTGTTTAAAAAGCAGCTTATGCCACGTGTTTACTTGCTGGCCTCTCGCTGCGGAAACCCGAGTTCGATTCCAGCTCTGTACAATAAGTGACCTGTCACACTTTGTCAATTACTCACTACCTAAATGGAGGAAAAGAGCATTAACGATTATCTATTATACATTTTTTGAAATTTCGGAACAAGATTGTTTACGCAGGCAAATTGATTAATCCATTTTATTCCACGTGAAGCGCTGTTCCCCAGATCTCCAAGATCACTCAGGTAGTTAGAAAGCATCCAGGACCAAGCAGTGCGCTTGATTACTCCTCCTGCCACAAGCATTCAATCCCTCCGCCACAGACATCCCAAAATGCACCGCAATGACTCAACAAAGTTCCTCAGGTAATTGTTCCTTCGACAGCACCGTCCAGAACTACGACCACTGTCATTTTGAAGGAGTAGACTCACCAAATTACTCACCACTCCCACTGGGAAACTGATTAACGTTCCTTCACGGTAACGGTTTTTTTTTAGCTTTCTCCCTTAAAGCACGTGTGTGTACCCAAACCTCACGGCCTGCAACGATTCAAGAAAGCAGCTCACCATCACCTTCTGAAGGGCAACCAGGGATGGGCAATAAATTCTGTCCCAACCAGCAACTCTCATATCCAGTAAAAGTGATATTTTTAAAGAATTGGTGCTTTGCATTTCTGGGGCCATAATGAACTGTTCTCCATTCATTAAAAATAAATATAAAGTACCCAATTCCTTTTTTCCAATTAAAGGGCAATTTCGTGCAGCCAATCCACCTACCCTGCACATCTTTGCTTGTGTAGGGGAAACCCACGCAAAACCGGGGAGCATGTGCAAACTGCACACGGACAGTGACCCAGAGACGGAATCGAACCTGAGAACGCAGCGGCGTGAGGCAGCAGTGCTAACCACTGGGCCATCCTGCTGTCCCTGTTGGTAATTCTAACGGTGGAATGAATCATGTAATCCTGCTTCAGAGGCACGTGAATCTAATGGATTTCGAACAGAATGTACCCTTGCAGATAGAAACAATGTGCTTTCTGCAGTAAGGTGAAAGGGAGTGGTGTGCAATATGCTCCAGCATTAAACGCTCTCTCCCCCTTTCTCTCTTTACCATTCTCCTTTATACTGTTTCTGTTTTGTTTCTATTGATATCGGCTGAAGATCTTATTAGCTGTGGGTCTCTTGAGCAAGATATTCTTCTACATTTTTTCCAGTCAGACACATATTGCGACTTTGTTGCTTTTCGCAACCACAGCAAACATGATGAATAATTGGAAATTCACAACACTGAAGAAGGCTCTTTGTTCCACAATTACTGTGTCTGCCCATTATTACTATTATGCAGATAAATGGTCAGATTATTGAAGACAGGAGTTGGGACGTCTTGCTGACGTTGTACAGGACATTGGGAATGACACACTTGGAATACTATATACAGTTCTGGTCACCCCCAATATAGAAAGGATATTATTAACCTAGAAAGATATCAGAAAAGATTTGCTGGGCTGCTACCGGACTTGATGTTTTGAGTTAAACGGAGCGGTTGAATAGACAGGAACATTTTTCTTGGAGACTAGGGGTGATCTTGATGTCGGCTATGAAATAATGAGGGGCATAGATGAAGTAGATTTTCCCAAGGTTAGAGGAATCCAAAACTAGAGGGCATAGATTTAAGGTGAGAGAGGAGAGATTCAAAAGGGTCCAGGTGAACAATTGTTTCACACAGAGGGTGTTGAGTGTCTGGAACGAGCTGGCAGAGGCAGCAATGGAGGCGTCTACAATTCTGCCTTTTAAAAAGCATTTACATAATCATATGGAGAAGATGGGTATAGAGGAATATGACCAAATGTGGGCAATTGGACAGGCTTTGTGGAGTAAAATCTGGGCGACATGGCCACGTTCGGCCGAAGGGCCTATTTCCATGCTGTAAACGTCGATGACCCTATGACCTGTCCCACCTTCCAGATCTGTGTCGCTGCAGATTCGAGCACATCATCGAATATCCAAATCGGTTTGGAATTTTGCTGTGGGTGTCTGCCCGATTTTTCTGATCGACAGTGAACTCTGAGGGAATGAAAGTGTGTGAGGATCAGGCAGCAACTGACATTGAGGCAAAAGCTCAGCTGTGATCAAACTGAATGTTGGGGCAGGAGTGAGTGGCCGTGTAGTCTCCCAATGTTATAATTTGCTATTAGTTCCAGTTGGCACAGCACTCGCAGCTCGCAGTTGTATATAACTGCGAGATAAGATTGTTAAGTTACGTCTTTCGAATAATGATTTCAATGTTCTGGGATACATTTCAATTATCTGGTCGGCACTGCCTGTGAGATTGGTGGAGGTAGATACAACAGTGGCTTTCAAATGTCAATGCCACAAACGACAGGAATCAAATGCATGCCTCTGTGGGAAGGTCGATCGAGTGGGATTGAATGAATCGCTGATCTAAAGAGCCGCTGAGCTTAAACAGAATGAATGTCCTCCGTCGGTACTTCACGCACTTTTATGTTTTTGGTCACGTCTGGCTGTGAGGTGATGTGCATCAACGGCTGGAGTTTCCCCTTAATATTACCCACAACGGCGAGTATAATCACGGTAACCCTTTATATGCAATGAGCCCATACTTGAAGGTAGCGTCAGCTTTAGCTGACTGGTTACTTCACAGCTTTAACTTAATCGTAAGTACGAACCTGTTTCACCGTGGGCGCTGTCTGGCGGTTTTAATATTTCCAAAACCTGTGTGTTGCATAAATAAAAGCAGCAGCACATTTATAATTAGAAGTAGGTGTATTTTGTTTCGAGGTTGCATTGATCTGTTTTGAAAAGAGACTTGTGCCACGTGTTTAGTTTCTGACCTCACACTGCAAAAACTCAAGTTCGGTTCCAACTCTGTCCAATAACTGACCTGTCACACTCTGTCAATTACTCACAATCTAAATGCAGGAAAAGAGCATGAACGATTATCTATTATACATTTTTTAAATTTCGGAACAAGATTGTCTACGCAGGCAAATTGATTAATCCATTCTTTTCTACGTGATACGCTGTTCCCCAGATCTCCAAGAACACTCAGTCGGTTCGAAAGCATCCAGGACCAAGCAATGCGCTTGATTGCTCCTCCTGCCACAAGCATTCAATCCCTCCGCCACAGCCATCCCACAATGCACAGGATAACTCAACGAAGTTCCTCAGGCAATTGTTCCTTCGACAGCACATTCCAGGCGTACGACCACTAACATTTTGAAGAACTAGAAAAGCCCCTACTTGGGAAATTCACCAACTGGATCTTCTCCTCCAAATCACTCACCACTCCCACTCGGAACAATATTAAGGTTGCTTCAAGGTAACGGGGGAAAAATAATTTTGCTTCCTCCATAAAGGCACGTTGGGTGTACCCAAACCTCAACGGCCTGCAACGCTTCAAGAAAGCAGCTCACCACCACTTTCTTAAGGGCAACTAGGCATGGACAATGAATTCTGTCCTAACCAGCAATTCTCACATCCAGTAAAAATTATCGTTTTAAAGCATTGCTGCTTTGAATTCCTAGGGCCTGGAATGAACTGTTCTCCATTCTTGAAACAAAAATATCGGGTACCCAATTCATTTTTTCCAATTAAGGCGCAATTTAGCGTGACCAATCCACCTACTCTGCACATCATTGGGTTGTGGGGACATAACCCACGCAAACACGGGGAAATTGTGCAAAGTCCACACAGGCAGCGACCCTCAGCCAGGATCGAAGCTGAGAACTCGACGCCGTGAGGCAGCAGTGCTAGCCACTGCGCAATCGTGCTGCCCGTTTGTCATTCTAACGGTGGAATGAATCATGTAACTTCTGCTTCAGAGGAAACTGGATCGAAGGTATTTCTAACAGCATGAATCCTGGAAGACAGAAACAATGTGCTTGCTGCAGGAAGGTGGAAGGTAGTGGTGAGCAATGTTTCCAGCAGTAAACGCTCTCTCCTCCTTTCTCTCTTTAACACTCTCCTTTATTCTGTTTCTGTTTTGTTTCGATCAGTATCGGGTGAACGTGTGATTTGCTGTGGGTCTCTTGAAGATATTCTTCTACATCTTATTCCAGTCAGACACATTCTGCGACTTTTTTGCTTTTTGCACCACTGTAAACATGATAAACAATTGGAAATTCACAACGCTGAAGGAGGCTCTTTGTTCCACAATTACTGTGTCTGTGCCCATTATTACTATCACAGATACATGGCCAGATAATTGAGAACAGGAGTTTCGACGTCTTCTGAAGTTGTACAAGGCATTGGGAAGGACACACTTGGAATACTGTGTACAGTTCTGGAATATAGTAAGAATATTATTTAGGGAGAAGGAATGCAGAAAAGGTTTGCTATGCTGCTACCGGATTTGATGGTTAGAGTTAATAGGAGCGGCTGGATAGACTGGAACATTTTTCTTGGAGACTAGGGGTGATCTTGACGACGGCTGAAAAATAATGCGGGGAAAAGATCAGGTAGATGTTCCCAAAGGTAATGGAATCCAAAACTAGAGGGCATAGGTTTAAGGTGAGAGGGAAGTGATACAAAAGGGTCCAGATGAACAATTGTTTCACGCAGTGGGTGGTGAGTGTCTGGAACGAGCTGGCAGACGCAGTAGTAGAAGCGTCTACAATTCTGCCTTTTAAAAAGCATTTAGATATTTATATGGAGAAGATGGGTAAAGGGGAATAAGACCAAATGTGGGCAATCGGGCAGGCTTTGTATAGTAAAAACCGGGCGGCATGGACAAGTTAGGCCGAAGGGGCTATTTCCATGATGTAAACTTCGATGACCCGATGACCTTCCAGATCTGTATCGCTGCAGATTCGAGCACTCCATCTATATGTCCAAATCGGTTTGAAATTTTGACTGTGGGTGTCTGCCTCCATTTTGCTTATCGACAGAGAACTTTGAGTGAATGAAAGTATCTGCGGAACAGGCAGGAAATGACATCGAGTCAGAAGCTCAACTGTGATCAAACTGAATGTTGGGACAGGAGTGAGTGGTCGTGTCGTCTCCCTATGTTGTCATTTGCTTACAGTTCCAGTTGCCACAGCACTCGTAGATGAAGATATCTGCGAGGTAAGATTTTCAAGTTACATGTTTCCAACAATTATTTCAATGTTCTGGGAGACAGTTCAATTATCTTGTCCGCACTGCCTGTGAGATTGGTGGAGGCAGATACAACAGTGGCTTTCAAATGTCAATGCGAGAAACGTCAGCAATCAAATGCATGTCTCTGGGGAAAGGTCGGTCGAGCGGGATTGAATGATCTGCTAATCTAAAGAACGCTGAGGTTAAATGGAATGAATGTCCTCCGACGATACTTCACGCACTTTTAAGTGTTTGGTCACATCTGGTTGTGAGATGATGTGCACCCACACCTGGATTTTTCCCTGGATATTACCCACCACGGCGAGAAGGATCACGGTAATCCTTTTCTACAATGTGTCCGTGCTTTAAGCCAGCGTCAGCTTTAGCTCACTGGTTACTTCACAGCATCAACTTAATAGTAAGTTCGAACCTGCCCCATCGTGGGCGCTGCCGGGCGTTTTTTGTATTTCCAAAACATGTGTGTTGCAAAATAAAAGCAGAAGCACTTTTAAAATTGGAAGTTGGTGTATTTTGTTTAGAGCTAACATTAACCTTTTTGGAAAAGATGCTCTTGCCACGTCTTTACTTTCTGATCTCACACTGCGGAAACCCAAGTTCGATTCCAGCTTTGTACAAATACTGACCTATCACACATTGTCAAAATACTCACAACGGAAATTGTGGAAAAGAGCATTAACAATTATCTATTATACATTTTGTGAAATTTCAGAACAAGATTGGTTACGCAGGCAAATTGATTAATCCATTTTTTGTCCAAGTGAAATGCTGTTCCCCAGATCTCCAAGAACGCTCGGGGAGTTCGAAAGCATCCCGGACCGAGCAGTGCGCTTGATTGCTCCTCCTGCCACAGGCATTCAATCCCTCCAACAGCCATCCCAAAATGCACCGCAA
The DNA here is from genome assembly GCF_047496885.1 of Scyliorhinus torazame. Lineage (NCBI taxonomy): Eukaryota > Metazoa > Chordata > Chondrichthyes > Carcharhiniformes > Scyliorhinidae > Scyliorhinus > Scyliorhinus torazame. The sequence goes on along the minus strand of NC_092729.1, from coordinate 58,666,256 downwards.
CAACTCAACAAATGTCCTCAGGCAATTGTCCCTTCGACAGCACCTTACATACCTACGACCACTATCATTTTGAAGAACAAGGCAAGCCCCTACTTGGGAAAATCACCAACTGGAATTTCCCATCAAAATCACTCACCACCCACTTGGACCCATATAAACGTTCCTTCCTGGTAACGGAGGAAAAAATCATTTAGCTTCCTCCATAAAAGCGTGTTGGGTGTACCCAATCTTCAGGGACTGCAACGTTTCAAGAAAGCAGCTCACCACCACCTTCTGAAGGGCAACTGGGAATGGGCAATAAATTCTGTCCTAAACAGCAACTTTCACATCCAGTAAAAGTGATCTTTTTAATGCATTGATACTTTGAATTTCTGGGGCCTGGGATGAACTGTTCTGTATTCTTAAAAAAAATATATAGAGTACACAATTCATTTTTTTTTCAAATAAGCGGCAATTTTGTGGGGCCAATCCACCGATCATGCACATCTTTGGTTGTGGGGGACAAACCAACGCAAATACGGGGCCAATGTGCAAACTCCACACGGACAGAAGGGCAAGGTTTAGAGTAGATGAACGAGTCAAATTTTTTTACACAGAGGGTAGTGGGTGCCTGGAACTCGCTACGGGAGGAGGTGGTGGAAGCAGGGACGATAGTGACATTTAAGGGGCATCTTGACAAATACATGAATAGGATGGGAATAGAGGGATACGGACCCAGGACGTGCAGCAGATTGTAGTTTAGTCGGGCGGCATGATCGGCACGGGCTTGGAGGGCCGAAGGGCCTGTTCCTGTGCTGTACATTTCTTTGTTCTTTGTTCTTTGTTGACAGTGACCCAGAGCCGAGATCGAACTTGAGAACACGGCGTCGTGAGGCAGCAGTGCTAACCACTGGGCCATTGTGCTGTCTCGTTTGTCGTTCTAACGGTGGAATAAATCATGTAACTTCTACTTCCGAGGAAACGAGATTTAAGGTATTTCTAAGAGCATGAATCCTGGAAGATAGAAACAATGTGCTTGCTGCAGTAAGGTGGAAGGGAGTGGTGTGCAATGTACTCCAGCAGTAAACGCTCTCTCCCCCTTTATCTCTTTACCATTCTCCTTTATTCTGTTTCTGTTTTGTTTCTATTAGTATCGGGAGAAGATTTGATTTGCTGTGAGTCTCTTAAGCAAGATATTCTTCTATATTTTTTCCAGTCAGACACATTCTGCGACTTTGTTGTTTTTTTTAACCTCTGCAAACATGATGAATAATTGGAAATTCACAACATAGAAGCGGCTCTTTGTTCCGCAATTACTGTGTCTGTCGCCATTATTACTATTATTCAGATACATGGACAGATAATTGAATACAGGAGTTTGGAGATCTTGCTTAACTTGAACAAGACATTGGGAAGGATACACTTGGAATACTGTGCACAGTTCTGGTCACCCTAATATAGAAAGCATGTTCTTAACCTAGAATGAGGGCAGAAAAGATTTGCTAGGTTGCTACTGGACTTGATGGTTTGAGTTATAAGGAGAGGCTCGATAGGCTCGAACATTTTTCTTGGAGCCTCGGAGTGATCATGAAGGCGACTATAAAATAATACGGGGCCTAGATATTGTAGATGTTCCCAAAGGTAATGGAATGCAAACCTAGAGGGAAAAGGTTTAAGGTGCGAGGGGAGAGATAAAAAAGGGTCCAGGTGAACATTTTTTTCGCACTGAGGGTGGTGAGTGTTTGAAATATTGGCAGTAGTACAGCCGTCTACAATTCTGCATTTTAATAAGTGTTTAGATATTTATGTGGAGAAGATGGGTACAGAGGAATATGAACAAATGTCGGCAATCGGGCAGGCTTTGTGCAGTAAAAACTGGGAGGCATGGACAAGTTAGACCGACGCACCTATTTCCATGCGGTGAACTTCGATGAATCTATCACCTGTCCCACCTTCCAGATCTGTGTCGCTGCAGATTGGAGTACTCCATCTACATGTCCAAATGGGTTTGAAATTTTGCTGTGGGTGTCTGCCTCGATTTTTCTTATCGACAGTGAACTTTGAGGGAATGAAAGTATCTGAGGAACAGGCAGCAAATTACATTGATGCAGAAACTCAGCTGTGATTAAACTGAATGTTGGGCAGGAATGATTATCCGCATAGTCTCCCTATGTTGTCATTTGCGATCAGTTCCAGTTGCCACAGTACTCGCAGATGAAGATATCTGCGAGATTAGATTTTTAAGTTACAAGTTTCCTACAATTATTTCAAAGTCCTGGGATACAGTTCAATTATCTGGTCTGCACTGCCTGTGAGATTGGTGGAGGCAGATACAACAGTGGCTTTCAAATGTCAAAGCCAGAAACGACAGGAATGAAATGCATGCCTCTGGGAAAAGGTCGGTCGAGTGGGACTGAATGATCTGCTAATCTAAAGAGCCGCTGATGTTAAACGGAATGAATGTCCTCCTTCGGTATTTCACGCACTTTTATGTTTTTGGTCACGTCTGGCTGTGAGGTGATGTGCATCACCACCTGGAGTTTTCCCTGAATGTGACCCACCACGGCGAGTAGGATCACGGTAATCCTTTTCTACAATGTGTCCGTGCTTCAAGCCATCGTCAGCTTTAGCTCACTGGTTACTTCACGGCATCAACTTAATTGTAAGTTCGGACCTGTCTCACCATGGGCGCTGCCTGGCGTTTTTAATATATCCAAAACATATGTGTTGCATAAATAAAAGCAGCAGACATTTATAGTTGGATGTTGGTGTATTTTGTTTAGAGCTAACATTAACCTGATGAAAAAGATGCTGATGCCACGTCTTTATTTTCTGATCTCACACTGCGGAAACCCAAGTTCGATTCCAGCTCTGTACAATAACTGCCCTTTCACACATTGTCAAAATACTCACAACGTAAATTGTGGAAAAGAGCATTAACAATCATCTATTATACATTTTTTGAAATTTCAGAACACAATTGGTTCCGCAGGCAAATTGATTAATCCATTTTTTGTCCAACTGAAACACTGTTCCCCAGATCTTCAAGAACGCTCATGGAGTTCGAAAGCCTCCCGTACCAAGCAGTGCGCTTGATTGCTCCTCCTGCCACAGGCATTCAATTCCTCCAACAACCATCCCAAAATGCACCGCAATAACGCAACAAATTTCCTCTGGCAATTGTCCCTTAGACAGCACCTTCCATACCTACGACCACTATCATTTTGAAGAACTAGACAAGCCCCTACTTGGGAAAATCGCCAACTCGAATTTCCCATCAAAATCACTCACCACTCCCACTTGGACCCATATAGACGTTCCTTCGCGGTAACGAGGAAAAAAATCATTTAGCTTCCTCCATAAAAGCACGTTGGGTGTACCCACACCTCACAGACTGCAAGGTTTCAAGAAAGCAGTTCACCGCCACCTTCTGAAAGGCAACTGGGAATGGGCAATAAATTCTGTCCTAACCAGCAACTTTCACATCCAGTATAAGTGATCTTTTTAATGCATTGATTCTTTGAATTTCTGGGGCAAGGAATGAACGGTTCTGCATTCTTTAACAATAAATATAGAGAACTCAATTCATTTTTTTCAAATAAGGGGCAATTTCGTGTGGCCAATCCACCTATCATGCACATCTTTGGTTGTGGGGGAGAATCCAACGCAAATACGGGGCCAATGTGCAAACTCCACACCGACAGAAGGCAAGATTTAGAGTAGATGAAAGAGGCAGGTTTTTTTACACAGAGGGTAGTGGGTGCCTGGAACTCGCTACGGAAGGAGGTGGTGGAAGCAGGGACGATAGTGACATTTAAGGGGCATCTTGACAAATACATGAATAAGGATGGGAATAGAGGGATACGGACCCAGGGCGTGTAGAAGATTGTAGTTTAGTCGGGCAGCATGGTCGGCAATGGCTTGGAGGGCCGATGGGCCTGTTCCTGTGCTGTACCTTTCTTTGTTCTTTGTTCTTTGTTGACAGTGACCCAGAGCCGAGATCGAACTTGAGAACACGGCGTCGTGAGGCAGCAGTGCTAACCACTGGGCCATTGTGCTGTCTCGTTTGTCGGTCTAACGGTGGAATGAATCATGTAACTTCTACTTCAGAGGAAACTGGATCTAAGGCATTTCTAATTGCATTAATCCTGCAAGACAGAGACAATGTGCTTGCTGCAGTAAGGTGGAAGGGAGTGGTGTGCAATGTACTCCTGCATTAAACGCTCTCTCCCCCTTTATCTCTTTACCACTCTCCTTTATTCTGTTTCTCTTTTGTTTCTATTAATATCGGGTGAAGATTTGATTAGCTGTGAGTCTCTTGATCAAGATATTCTTCTACATTTTTTCCAGTCAGACACATTCTGCGACTTTGTTGTTGTTTTTAACATCTGCAAACATGATGAGTAATTGGAAATTCACAACATAGAAGCGGCTCTTTGTTCCGCAATTACTGTGTCTGTCGCCATTATTACTATTATACACATACATGGTCAGATAATTGAATACAGGAGTTTGGAGATCTTGCTTAACTTGAACAAGACATTGGGAAGGACACACTTGGAATACTGTGTACAGTTCTGGCCACTCTAATATAGAAAGGATGTTATTAACCTAGAATGAGGGCAGAAAAGATTTACTAGGTTGCTACCGGACTTGATGGTTTGAGTTATAAGGAGAGGCTCGATAGGCTCGAACATTTTTCTTGGAGCCTCGGAGTGATCATGACGGCGACTATAAAATAATGTGGGCCATAGATATTGTAGATGTTCCCAAAGGTAATGGAATCCAAACCTAGAGGGCAAAGGTTTAAGTTGCGAGGGGAGAGATACAAAAGGGTCCAGGTGAACATATTTTCGCACTGAGGGTGGTGAGTGTTTGAAATATTGGCAGTAGTACAGCCGTCTACAATTCTGCCTTTTAATAAGTATTTAGATATTTATGTGGAGAAGATGGGTACAGAGGAATATGACCAAATGTGGGCAATCGGGCAGACTTTGTGTAGTAAAAACTGGGAGGCATGGGAAAGTTAGGCCGACGCACCTATTTCCATGCGGCGAACTTCGATGAAGCTATCACCTGTCCCACTTTCCAGATCTGTGTCGCTGCAGATTGGAGTACTCCATCTATATGTCAAAATCGGTTTGAAATGTTGCTGTGGGTGTCTGCCTCGATTTTTCTTATCGACAGTGAACTTTGAGGGAATGAAAGTATCTGAGGAACAGGAAGCAAATTACATTGAGGCAGAAGCTCGGCTGTGATTAAACTGAATGTTGGGGCAGGAATGATTATCCCCATCGTCTCCCTATGTTGTAATTTGAGATCAGTTCCAGTTGCCACAGCACTCGCAGATGAAGATATCTGCGAGATAAGATTTTTAAGTTACATGTTTCCAACAATTATTTCAATGTTCTGGGATACAGTTCAATGATCTGGTCTGCACTGCCTGTGAGATTGGTGGAGGCAGATACAACAGTGACTTTCAAATGTCAAAGCCAGAAACGACAGCAATCAAATGCATGCCTCTGGGAAAAGGTCGGTCGAGTGGGATTCAATGATCTGCTAATCTAAAGAGCCGCTGATGTTAAACGGAATGAATGTCCTCCTTCGGTACTTCACCGCGCACTTTTATGTTTTTGGTCACGTCTGACTGTGAGATGATGTGCATCAACACCTGGATTTTTCCCTGAATGTGACCCACCACGGCAGGTAGGATAAGGGTAATCCTTTTCTACAATGTGTCCATGCTTTAAACCAGCGTCAACTTTAGCTCACTGGTTACTTCACAACATCAACTTAATTGTAAGTTCGGACCTGTCTCACCATGGGCGCTGCCTGGCGTTTTTAATATTTCCAAAACATGTGTGTTGCATAAATAAAAGCAGCAGGCATTTACAGTTGGAAGTTGGTGTATTTTGTTTAGAGCTAACATTAACCTGTTTGAAAAAGATCCTTATGCCACGTCTTTATTTTCTGATCTCACACTTCGAAAACCCAAGTTCGATTCCAGCTCTGTGCAATAACTGACCTATCACACATTGTCAATTACTCACAACGTAAATTGTGGAAAAGAGCTTTAACAATCATCTATTATACATTTTTTGAAATTTCAGAACACAATTGGTTCCGCAGGCAAATTGATTAATCCATCTTTTGTCCAACTGAAACACTGTTCCCCAGATCTTCAAGAACGCTCATGGAGTTCGAAAGCATCCCGGACCAAGCAGTGCGCTTGATTGCTCCTCCTGCCACAGGCATTCAATCCCTCCAGCAGCCATCCCAAAATGCACCGCAATAACTCAACAAAGTTCCTCAGGCAATTGTCCCTTAGACAGCAGCTCCCATACCTACGACCACTATCATTTTGAAGAACTAGACAAGCCATTACTTGGGACAATCACCAACTGGAATTTCCCACCAAAATCACTCACCACTCCCACTTGGACCCAAAAAACGTACCTTCGCGATCACGGGGAAAAAATCATTTAGCTTCCTCCATAAAAGCACGTTGGGTGTACCCAAACCTCACGGCCTGCAACGTTTCAAAACAGCAGCTCACCACCACCTTCTGAAGGGCAACTGGGAATGGGCAATAAATTCTGTCCTAACCAGCAACTTTCACATCCAGTAAAAGTTACCTTTTTAATGCATCGATGCTTTGAATTTCTGGGGACTGGGATGAACTGTTCTGCATTCTTTAAAAATAAACAGAGAGTACTCAATTCATTTTTTTCAAATAAGGGGCAATTTCGTGTGGCCAATCCACCTATCATGCACATCTTTGCTTGTGGGGGAGAATCCAACGCAAATACGGGGCCAATGTGCAAACTCCACACTGACAGAAGGGCAAGGTTTAGAGTAGATGAACGAGGCAAGTTTTTTTACACAGAGGGTAGGGTGCCTGGAACTCGCTACCGGAGGAGGTGGTGGAAGCAGGGACGATAGTGACATTTAAGGGGCATCTTGACAAATGCATGAATAGGATGGAAATAGAGGGATACGGACCCAGGACGTGTAGAAGATTGTAGTTTAGTCGGGCAGCATGGTCGGCACGGGCCTGGAGGGCCGAAGGGCCTGTTCCTGTGCTGTACCTTTCTTTGTTTTTTTGTTGACAGTGACCCAGAGCCGAGATTGAACTTGAGAAGACGGCGTCGTGAGGCAGCAGTGCTAACCACTGGGCCATTGTGCTGTCTCTGTTTGTCGTTCCAACGGTGGAATGAATCATGTAACCTCTACTTCAGAGGAAACTGGAACTAATGTATTTCTAAGAGCATGAATCCTGGAAGATAGAAACAATGTCCTTGCTGCAGTAAGGTGGAAGGGAGTGGTGTGCAATGTACTCCAGCATTAAACGCTCTCTCCCCCTTTATCTCTTTGCCACTCTCCTTTATTCTGTTCTGTTTTGTTTCTATTAGTATCGGGTGAAGATTTGATTTGCTGTGAGTCCCTTGATCAAGATATTCTTCTACATTTTTTCCAGTCAGACACATTCTGCTACTTTGTTGTTTTTATTAACCTCTGCAAACATGATAAATAATTGGAAATTCACAACATAGAAGCGGCTCTTTGTTCCGCAATTACTGTGTCTGTCGCCATTATTACTATTATACACATACATGGTAAGATAATTCAATACAGGAGTTTGGAGATCTTGCTTAACTTGAACAAGACATTGGGAAGGACAAACTTGGAATACTGTGTACAGTTCTGGTCACCCTAATATAGAAAGGATGTTATTAACCTAGAATGAGGGCAGAAAATATTTTCTAGGTTACTACCGGACTTGATGGTTTGAGGTATGAGGAGAGGCTCGATTGGCTCGAACATTTTTCTTGGAGGCTCGTAGTGATCATGACGGCGACAATAAAATAATGCGGAGCATAGATATTGTAGATGTTCCCAAAGGTAATGGAATCCAAACCTAGAGGGCAAAGGTTTAAGTTGCGAGGGGAGAGATACAAAAGGGTCCAGGTGAACATATTTTCGCACTGAGGTTGGTGAGTGTTTGAAATATTGGCAGTAGTACAGCCGTCTACAATTCTGTCTTTTAAACATTATTTTGATAATTACGTGGAGAAGATGGGTATAGAGGAATAAGACCAAATGTGGGCAATCGGGCAGGCTTTGTGTAGTAAAAACTGGGAGGCATGGACAAGTTAGGCCAAAGCACCTATTTCCATGCGGTGAACTTCGATGGCTCTCTCACCTGTCCTACCTTCCAGATCTGTGTCGCTGCAGATTGGAGTACTCCATCTATATGTCCAAATCGGTTTGAAATTTTGCTGTGGGTGTCTGCCTCGATTTTTCTTATCGACAGTGAACTTTGAGGGAATGAAAATATCTTCAGAACAGGCAGCCAATTTCATTGAGGCAGAAGCTCAGCTGTGATTAAACTGAATGTTGGGGCAGGAATGATTATCCGCATAGTCTCCCTATGTTGTCATTTGCTATCAGTTCCAGTTGCCACAGCACTCGCAGATGAAGATATCTGCGAGATAAGATTTTTAAGTTACATGTGTCCAACAATTATTTCAATGTCCTGGGAGACAGTTCAATTATCTGGTCTGCACTGCCTGTGAGATTGATGGAGGCAGATACACAGTTGCATTCAAATTTCAATGCGAGAAACGTCAGCAATCAAATGCATGCGTCTAGGGAAAGGTCGGTCGAGTTTGATTGAATGATCTGCTAATCTAAAGAGCCGCTGAGGTTAAACGGAATGAATGTCCTCCGTCGGTATTTCACATACTTTTAAGTTTTTGGTCACATTTGGCTGTGAGATGATGTGCACCAACACGTTGAGTTTCCCAAGAATGTTACCGACCACGGCGAGTAGGATCACGGGAGTCCGTTCCTACAATGTGTCCGTGCTTGAAGCCAGCGTCAGCATCAGCTCACTGGTTACTTCACAACATCAACTTAATTGTAAATTCGGACCTGTATCACCATGGGCGCTGCTTGGCGTTTTTATTATTTGCAAAACATGTGTGTTTCATAAATAAAAGCAGCAGCACATTTATAATTGGAAGTTGGTGTATTTTGTTTCGACGTTACATTAATCTGATTCAAAAAGATGCTTGTGCCACGTGTTTACTTTCTGATCTCACACTGCGGAAACCCAAGTTCGATTCCAGCTCTGTACAATAACTGTCCTATCACACATTGTCTATTAGTCACAACATAAAATTTGGAAAAGAGCATTAACAATTATCTATTGTACATTTTGGGAAATTTCAGAACAAGATTGGTTCCGCAGGCAAATTGATTAATCTATTTTTTGTCCAAGTGAAGCGCTGTTCCCCAGATCTCCAAGAACGTTCAGGGTGTTCGAAAGCATCCAGGACCAAGCAGTGCGCTTGATTGCTCCTCCTGCACAAGCATTCAATCCCTCCAACAGCCATCCCAGAATGCACCGCAATAACTCAACAAATTTCCTCAGGCAATTGTCCCTTAGACAGCACCTTTCATACCTACGACCACTATCATTTTGAAGAACTAGACAAGCCCCTACTTGGGACAATCACCGACTGGAATTTCCCCTCGTAATCACTCACCACTCCCACTTGGAACCATATAAACGTTCCTCCATGGCAACGGGGAAATAAATCATTTAGCTTCGTCCCTAGAAGCACGTTTTGTGTATACAAACTCCAGGATCTTCAACGATTCAAGAAAGCAGCTCACTTTCTGAAGGGAAACTAGGGATGGACAATAATTTCTGTCCTAACCAGCAACTGTCATATCCAGTAAAAGTGATCTTTTTAATGCAGTGGTGCTTTGAATTTCTGGGCCCTGGGATGAACTGTTCTCCATTCTTAAATAAAATATATAGAGTAAACAATTCATTTTTCTATTATGGGGCAATTTAAGCTGGCCAGCCCACATACACTGCGGATCTTTCGGTAGTGGGGTAGAAACCAACGCAAAAACGGGGATAATGTGCAAACTCCACACGGACAGTGACCCAGAGATGCGATAGAACCTGAAAACTCGGTGCCGCGAAGCAGCAGTGCAAACCACTGCGCCATCGCGCTGCCCCTGTTTTTTCATTCTAACCGTGGAATGAATCATGTAACTTCTGCTTCAGAGGAAACTGGATCGAAGGTATTTCTAACAGCATGCATCCTGGAAGACAGAAACAATGTGCTTGCTGCAGTAAGTTGGAAGGGAGTGACGTGCAATGTAATCCAGCATTAAACGCTCTCTCTCCCCCTTTCTCTCTTTACTACTCTCCTTTATTCTGTTTCTGTTTTGTTCCTATTTGTATCGGGTGACGATTTGATTTGCTGTGGGACTCTTGAGCAAGATATTCTCTCCACCTTTTTCTAGGCAGGCGCATGCTGTGACTTTGTTGCTTTTTGGAACCACTGCAAACATGATAAATAATTGGAAATTCACAACACTGAAGGAGCTTCTTAGCTCCACAATTATTCTGTCTGTGCCCATTATTACTATTATACAGATACATGGCCAGATAATTGAAAACAGGAGTTTGGACGTCTTGCCGAAGTTGCACAAGACATTGGGAAGGACACACTTGGAATACTGTGTACAGTTCTGGAATATAGAAAGGATATTATTTAGGGAGAAGGAATGCAGAAAAGGTTTGCTAGGCTGCTACGGGACTTGATGGTTAGAGTTAATAGGATCGGCTGGATAGACTGGAACATGTTTCTTGGAGGCTAGGGGTGATCTTGACGACGGCTGTAAAATGAAATGAAAACCGCTGATTGTCACAAGTAGGCTACAAATGTAGTTACTGTGAAAAGACCCTAGTCGCCACATTTCGGCGCCTGTTCGGGGAGGCTGTTATGGGAATCGAACCTTGCTGCTGGTCTGGTATAAACCAGCGATTTAGCCTTGAGCTAAACAGCCCCACAGAAACAATAAGGGGCATAGACCAGGTAGATGTTGCCAAAGGTAATGGAATCCCAAACTAGAGGGCATAGGTTTAAGGTGAGAGGGGGTTGATACAAAAGGGTCCAGAGGAACAATTGTTTCACTGGTTTCTGTTTCTGTCTTGTTTCGATCGGTATCGGCTGAAGGTGTAATTTGCTGTGAGTCTCTTGAGCAAGATATTGTTCTACATCTTATTCCACTCAGACACATTCTGCGACTTTTTTGCTTTTTGCACCACTGTAAACATGATGAACAATTGGAAATTCACAACGCTGAAGGAATCTCTTTGTTCCACAGTTACTGTGTCTGTGCCCATTGTTACTATGATCTAGTTACATGGTCAGATAATTGAATACAGGAGCTGGGATGTCTTGCTGAAGTTGTACAAGACATTGTGAAGGACACACTTGGAATACTGTGTACACTTCTCGTCAACGTAATATAGAAAGAGGGCAGAAAAGATTTGCTCGGCTGCTACCGGACTAGACAATTTGAGTTATAAGGAGCGGCTGGATAGACTGGAACATTTTTCTTGGAGGCTGGGGGTGATCTTGACGTCGGCTATAAAATGATGAGGAGCATAGATGAAGTAGATTTTCGCCAATGTAGTGGAATCCAAAACTAGAGGGCATAGGTTTAACGTGTGAGGGGAGAGATTCAAAAGGGTTCAGAGAGACAATTGTTTCACACAGAGGGTGGTGAGTGTCTGGAACGAGCTGGCAGAGGCAGTAATAGAGGCGTCTACAATTCTGCCTTTAAAAAGCATTTGGATAGTTATATTGAGAAGATGGGTATAGAGGAATATGACCAAATGTGGGCAATTGGACAGGGTTTGTGTAGTAAAAACTGGGCGGCATTGACAAGTTAGGCCGAAGGGCCTATTTCCATTCTGTAAACTTCTATGACCCTATGACCTGTCCCACCTTCCAGATCTGTGTCGCTGCAGATTGGAGTACACCATCTATATGTCCAAATCGGTTTAAAATTTTGCTGTGGGTGTCTGCCTCGATTTTTCTGATCGACAGTGAACTTTGAGGGAATGAAAGTATCTGAGGAACAGGCAGGAATTGACATTGAGGCAGAAGCTCAGCTGTGATCAAACTGAATGTTGGGGCAGGGGTGAGTGGCCTTGTCGTCTCCCTATGTTGTAATTTCCTATCAGTTTCAGTTGCCACAGCACTCGCAGATGAAGATATCTGCGAGATAAGATTTTAAAGTTACATGTTTCCAACAATTATTTCAATATTCTGGGATACAGTTCAATTATCTGGTCTGCACTGCCTGTGAGATTGGTGGAGGCAGATATAACAGTGACTTTCAAATGTCAATGCGAGAAACGACAGGAATAAAATGCATGCCTTTTGGGAAAGGTCGATCGAGTGGGATTGAATGAACCGCTAATGTAAAGAGCCGCTGAGGTTAAACGGAATGAATGTCCTCCTTCGGTACTTCACGCACTTTCAAGTTTTTGGTCACGTCTGGCTGTGCGATGATGTGCATCAACACCTGGAGTTTCCCGTCAATGTTACCGACCACGGCGAGTAGGATCACAGTAATCCTTTATATACAATGTGCCCGTGCTTAAAACGACGTCAGCTTTAGCTCACTGGTTACTTCACAGCATCAATTTAATTATAAGTTCGAACCTGTCTCACCGTGGGCGCTGACTGGCGCTTTTAAAATTTCTAAAACATGTGTGTTGCTTAAAAAATGCAGCAGCACATTTATAATTAGAAGTAGGTGTATTTTGTTTAGAGGTTGCATTGATCTGTTTTGAAAAGAGGCTTGTGCCACGTGCTTACTTCCCGATCGTACGCTGCGGAAACCCAAGTTCGATTCCAGCTCAGTATATCTGACCTATCACTCTCTGTCAATTACTCACAACCTAAATCCAGGAAAAGAGCATGGACCATTATCGATTATACATTTCCTTAAATTTCGGAACAAGATTGTCTACGCAGGCAAATTGATTAATCCATTCTTTTCCACGTGAAACGCTGTTCCCCAGACCTCCAAGAACACTCCGGTAGTTCAAAAGCATCCAGGACCAAGCAATGCGCTTGATTGCTCCTCCTGCCACAAGCATTCAATCCCTCCGCCACAGACATCCCAAAATGCACCGCAATAACTCAACAAAGTTCTTCAGGCAATTGTTCCTTCGGCAGTACCTTCCAGACGTACGACCACTAAGATTTTGAAGAACTAGACAAGCCCCTACTTGGGACAATCACCAACGGGATCTTCCCCTCCAAATCACTCACCGCTCCCACTAGGAACCATATTAACGTTCCTACACGGTAACGGGGGAAAAATAATTTTGCTTCCTCCATAAAAGCACGTTGGGTGTACCCAAACCTCACGGACTGCAACGCTTCAAGAAAGCAGCTCACCACCACCTTCTGAAGGGCAACTAGGAATGGACAATAAATTCTGTCCTATCCAGCAACTCTCACATCCAGTAAAAGTTATCTGTTTAATACACTGGTGCTTTGAATTCCTGGGGCCCGGGATGAACTGTTCTCCATTCTCAAAACAAAAATATAGGGTACCCAATTCATGTTTTCCAATTAAGGCGCAATTTAGCGTGACTAATCCACCTACTCTGCACATAATTCGGTTGTGGGGGCATAACCCACGCAAACACGGGGATAATGTGCAAACTCCACACAAAGAGTGACCCAGAGCCTGGATCGAACCTGAGAACACGACGCCATAAGGCAGCAGTGCTAGCCACTGCGCCACCGTCCTACCCCTGTTCGTAATTCTAAAGGTGGACTGAATCATGTAACTTCTGCTTCACAGGAAACTGGATCGAAGGTATTTCTAACAGCATGAATCCTGGAAGATAGAAACAATGTGCTTGCTGCAGTCAGGTGGAAGGTAATGGTGTGCAATGTATCCAGCAGTAAACGCTCTCTCCTCCATTCTCTCTTTACCACTCTCCTTTGTTTCTCTTCTGTTTCTATTGGCATTGGGTGAAGATTTGTTTTGCCGTGGGTCTCAGAGCAAGACATTCTTCTACATCTTATTGCAGTCAGACACATTTTGCGACTTTTTTGCGTTTTACACGACTGTTAACATAATGAATAATTGGAAATTCACAACACTGACTTTGTTCCACAATTACTGTGTCTGTGCCCATTGTTACTATTCTACAGATACATGGTCAGAAGTTGAATACAGAAGATGGGACGTCTTGTTGAAGCTGTACGCGACATTGGGAAGGGCACAATTGGAATAATGTGTACAGTTCTGGTCACCATAATATAGAAAGAGGGCAGAAATGATTTGCTCGCCTGCTTCCGGTCTTGAAAATTTGAGTTATAAGGAGCGGCTGGATAGACTGGAACATTTTTATTGGAGGCTAGCGGTGATCTTGACAACGGCTAAAAAATAATGAGGGGCATAGATAAGGTAGATTTTCCCAGAGGTACTGGAATCCAAAACTAGAGTGCATATGTTTAAGTTGAATGAGGAGAGAAACAAAAGGGTACAGAGGCACAATTGTTTCACACAGAGGGTGGTGAGTGTCTGGAACGAGCTGGCAGAGGCAGTAGTAGAGGCGCCTATAGTGTTGCCTTTCAAAAAGCATTTAGAGAGTTATATGGAGAAGATGGGTATAGAGGAATATGACCAAATGTGGGCACTTGGACAGGCTTTGGGTAGTAAAAACTAGACGGCATGGACAAGTTAGGCCGAAGGGCCTATTTCCACTCTGTAAACTTCTATGACCCTATGAGCTGTCCCACCTTCCAGATATGTGTCTGTAAATGAAGATAAACCACACGGGAACCACTGTAAATAAAGATAAACCACCCGGGGACCACTGTAAATGAAGACAAACCACCGAGAGACCACTGTAAATAAAGATAAACCACCCGGTAACCACTGTAAATAAAGATAAACCACCCAGAGACCACTGTAAATAAAGATAAACGACCCGGGGACCACTGTAAATAAAGATAACCCACCCAGTGACCACTGTAAATAAAGATAAACCACCCAGAGACCACTGTAATTAAAGATAAACCACCCAGAGACCACTGTAAATAAAGATAAACCACCCAGAGACCACTGTAAATAAAGATAAACCACCCTGGGACCACTGTAAATAAAGATAAACCACCCAGGGACCACTGTAAATAAAGATAAACCACCCAGAGACCACTGTAAATAAAGATAAACCACCCAGGGACCAGTGTAAATAAAGATAAACCACCCAGGGAACCACTGTAAATAAAGATAAACCACGCGGGGACCACTGTAAATAATGATAAACCACCCGGGAACCACTGTAAATAAAGATAAACCATCCAGAGACCACTGTAAATAAAGATAAACCACCCAGGGACCAGTGTAAATAAAGACAAACCACCCAGAGACCACTGTAAATAAAGAAAAACCACACGGGGACCACTGTAAATAAAGGTAAACCACCCAGGGACCACTGTAAATAAAGATAAACCACCCAGGGAACCACAGTAAATAAAGATAAACCACCCAGACACCACTGTAAATAAAGATAAACCACCCAGGGACCACTGTAAATAAAGATAAACGACACATGGACCCTGTAAATGAAGATAAACCACCCAGGGACCACTGTAAATAAAGACAAACCACTCAGGGACCACTGTAAATAAAGTTAAACCACCCGGGGACCACTGTAAATAAAGATAAACCACACGGCGACCACTGTAAATAAAGATAAACCACCCAGGAACCACTGTAAATAAAGATAAACCACCCAGGGACCACTGTAAATAAAGATAAACCACCCAGGGACCACTGTAAATAAAGACAAACGACACGGGGACCACTGTAAATAAAGATAAACCACCCAGAGACCACTGTAAATAAACATAAACCACCCAGAGACCACTGTAAATAAACATAAACCACCCAGAGACAACTGTAAATACAGATAAACCAACCAGAGACCACTGTAAATAAAGATAAACCACTCAGAGACCACTGTAAATAAAGATAAACCACCCTGGGACCACTGTAAATAAAGATAAAGCACCCAGGCATCACTGTAAATAAAGATAAACCACCCAGGGTCCACTGCAAATAAGGATAAACCACTCAGGGACCACTGTAAATAAAGATAAACCACCCAGAGACCACTGTGAATAAAGATAAACCACCCGTGGACCACTGTAAATAAATATAAACCACCCAGGGGCCAGGGTAAATAAATATAAAACACCCAGGGACCACTGTAAATAAAGATAAACCACCCAAAGACCACTGTAAATAAAGATAAACCGCCCGGGACCACTGTAAATAAAGATAAACCACCCAGGAACCACTGTAAATGAAGATAAACCACCCAGGAACCACTGTAAATAAAGTTAAACCACCCGGGGACCACTGTAAATAAAGATAAACCACCCGGGAACCACTGTAAATAAAGATAAACGACCCGGGGACCACTGTAAATAAAGATAAACCATCCAGAGACCACAGTAAATAAAGATAAACCACCCAGGGACCACTGTAAATAAAGATAAACCACCCAGCGACCACTGTAAATAAAGATAAACCACACAGGGACCACTGTAAATAAAGATAAACCACCCAGGGACCACTGTAAATAAAGATAAACCCCCAGGGCCCACTGTAAATAAAGATAAACCACCCGTGGACCAATGTAAATAAAGATAAACCACCCGGGGACCACTGTAAATAAAGATAAACCACCCAGGAACCACTGTAAATAAAGATAAACCATCCAGGGACCACTGTAAATAAAGATAAACCACCCAGGGACCACTGTAAATAAGGTTAAACCACCAAGGGACCACTGTAAATAAAGATAAACCATACGGGGGCCACTGTAAATAAAGATTAACCAATCAGGGACCACTGTAAATAAAGTTAAACCACCCAGAGACCACTGTAAATAAAGATAAACCACCCAGGGGCCAGTGTAAATAAAGATAAAGCACCCGGGGACCACTGTAAATAACGATAAACCACCCAGGGACCACTGTAAATAAAAGTAAACCACCCAGGGACCACTGTAAATAAAGATAAACCACCCAGGGACCACTGTAAATAAAGATAAACCACCCAAAGACCACTGTAAATAAAGATAAACCGCCCGGGACAACTGTAAATAAAGATAAACCACCCAGGAACCACTGTAAATAAAGATAAACCACCCAGGGACCACTGTTAATAAAGTTAAACCAGCCGGGGACCACTGTAAATAAAGATAAACCACCCGGGAACCACTGTAAATAAAGATAAACGACCCGGGGACCACTGTAAATAAAGATAAACCATCCAGAGACCACAGTAAATAAAGATAAACCACCCAGGGACCACTGTAAATAAAGATAAACCACCCAGCGACCACTTTAAATAAAGATAAACCACACAGGGACCACTGTAAATAAAGATAAACCACCCAGGGACCACTGTAAATAAAGATAAACCACCCAGGGCCCACTGTAAATAAAGATAAACCACCCGGGGACCAATGTAAATAAAGATAAACCACCCGGGGACCACTGTAAATAAAGATAAACCACCCAGGAACCACTGTAAATAAAGATAAACCATCCAGGGACCACTGTAAATAAAGATAAACCACCCAGGGACCACTGTAAATAAGGATAAACAACCAAGGGACCACTGTAAATAAAGATAAACCATACGGGGACCACTGTAAATAAAGATAAACCACTCAGGGACCACTGTAAATAAAGTTAAACCACCCAGAGACCACTGTAAATAAAGATAAACCACCCAGGGACCACTGTAAATAAAGATAAACCACACGGGGACCACTGTAAATAAAGATAAACCACACAGGGTCCACTGTAAATAAAGAGAAACCACACAGGGACCATTGTAAATAAAGATACACCACCCAGGGACCACTGTAAATGAAGAGAAACCACCCAGCGACCACTGTGAATAAAGATAAACCACCCAGAGACCACTGTAAATAAAGATAAACCACCCGGGAACCACTGTAAATAAAGATAAACCCCAGGGACCATTGTAAATAAAGATACACCACCCAGGGACCACTGTAAATAAAGAGAAACCACCCAGGGACCAGTGTGGGTAAAGATAAACCACCCAGAGACCACTGTAAATAAAGATAAACCACCCAGAGACGACTGTAAATAAAGATACACCACCCGGGAACCACTGTAAATAAAGATAAACCACCCGGGGACCACTGTAAATAAAGATAAACCACCCAGGGACCACTGTAAATAAAGATAAACCACCCAGGGACCACTGTAAATAAAGCTAAACCACCCAGAGACCACTGTAAATAAAGATAATCCACCCAGGGACCACTGAAAATAAAGGTAAACCACCCGGGGACCACTGTAAATAAAGATAAACCACGCAGGGACCACTGTAAATAAAGATAAACCACCCAGGGACCACTGTAAATAAAGGTAAACCACCCAGGGACCATTGTAAATGAAGATAAACCACACGGGGACCACTGTAAATAAAGATAAACCACCCGGGGACTACTGTAAATAAAGATAAACCACCCAGGAAACACTGTAAATAAAGATAAACCACCCAGGGACCACTGTAAATAAAGATAAACCACCCAGGGACCAGTGTAAATAAAGATAAACCACACGGGGACCACTGTAAATAAAGATAAACCACCCAGGAACCACTGTAAATAAAGATAAACCACCCGGGGACTACTGTAAATAAAGACAAACCACCCAGGAACCACTGTAAATAAAGATAAACCACCCGGGGACCACTGTAAATAAAGATAAACCACCCAGGGACCACTGTAAATAAAGTTAAACCACCCGGGGACCAGTGTAAATAAAGATAAACCACCCGGGAACCACTGTAAATAAAGATAAACGACCCGGGGACCACTGTAAATAAAGATAAACCACCCAGGGACCACTGTAAATAAATACAAACCACCCAGCGACAACTGTAAATAAAGATAAACCACCCAGAGACCACTGTAAATAAAGATAAACCTCCCAGGGACCACTGTAAATCAAGACAAACCACCCAGGGCCCAATGTAAATAAAGATAAACCACCCGGGGACCAATGTAAATAAAGATAAACCACCCGGGGACCACTGTAAATAAAGATAAACCACCCAGGGACCACTGTAAATAAAGATAAACCACCCAGGGACCACTGTAAATAAAGATAAACCACCCAGGGACCACTGTAAATAAGGATAAACCACCCAGGGACCACTGTAAATAAAGATAAACCACATGGGGACCACTGTAAATAAAGATAAACCACTCAGAGACCACTGTAAATAAAGTTAAACCACCCAGAGACCACTGTAAATAAAGTTAAACCACCCAGAGACCACTGTAAATAAAGATAAACCACCCAATGACCACTGTAAATAAAAAGAAACCACCCAGGGACCACTGTAAATAAAGATAAGCCACCCAGGGACCACTGTAAATAAAGATAAACCACCCAGGGACCACTGTAAATAAAGCTAAACAACCCAGAGACCACTGTAAATAAAGATAAACCACCCAGGGACCACTGTAAATAAAGATAAACCACACAGGGACCACTGTAAATAAAGATAAACCACCCAGGGACCACTGTAAATAAAGATAAACCACCCAGGGACCACTGTAAATAAAGATAAACCACACGGGGACCACTGTAAATAAAGATAAACCACCCTGGAACCACTGTAAATAAAGATAAACCACCCGGGGACTACTGTAAATAAAGATAAACCACCCAGGGACCACTTTAAATAAAGATAAACGACCCAGGGACCACTGTAAATAAAGATAAACCACCCAGGGACCACTGTAAATAAAGATAAACCACCCAGGAACCACTGTAAATAAAAATAAACCACCCGGGGACCACTGTAAATTAAGATAAACCACCCAGGGACCACTGTAAATAAAGATAAACCATACGGGGACCACTGTAAATAAAGATAAACCACCCAGGCACCACTATAAATAAAGATAAACCACCCGGGGACTACTGTAAATAAAGATAAACCACCCAGGAACCACTGTAAATAAAGATAAACCACCCGCGGACCACAGTAAATTAAGATAAACCACCCGGGGACCACTGTAAATAAAGATAAACCACCCAGGGACCACTTTAAATAAAGATAAACCACCCAGGGACCACTGTAAATAAAGATAAACCACCCAGAGATCACTGTAAATAAAGATAATCCACCCAGAGACCACTGTAAATAAAGATAAACCACCCGGGGACCACTGTAAATAAAGATAAACCACCCAGGGACAACTGTAAATAAAGATAAACCACCCGGGAACCACTGTAAATAAAGTTAAACCACCCAGAGACTACTGAAAATAAAGATAAACCACACAGGGACCACTGTAAATAAAGATAAACCACCCGGGTACCACTGTAAATAAATATAAACCTCCCAGGGACCACTGTAAATAAAGATAAACCACCGGGGACCACTGTAAATAAAGATAAACCACCCAGGGACCACTGTAAATAAAGCTAAACAACCCAGAGACCACTGTAAATAAAGATAAACCACCCAGGGACCACTGTAAATAAAGATAAACCACACAGGGACCACTGTAAATAAAGATAAACCACCCAGGGACCACTGTAAATAAAGATAAACCACCCAGGGACCACTGTAAATAAAGATAAACCACACGGGGACCACTGTAAATAAAGATAAACCACCCTGGAACCACTGTAAATAAAGATAAACCACCCGGGGACTACTGTAAATAAAGATAAACCACCCAGGGACCACTTTAAATAAAGATAAACGACCCAGGGACCACTGTAAATAAAGATAAACCACCCAGGGACCACTGTAAATAAAGATAAACCACCCAGGAACCACTGTAAATAAAAATAAACCACCCGGGGACCACTGTAAATTAAGATAAACCACCCAGGGACCACTGTAAATAAAGATAAACCATACGGGGACCACTGTAAATAAAGATAAACCACCCAGGCACCACTGTAAATAAAGATAAACCACCCGGGGACTACTGTAAATAAAGATAAACCACCCAGGAACCACTGTAAATAAAGATAAACCACCCGCGGACCACAGTAAATTAAGATAAACCACCCGGGGACCACTGTAAATAAAGATAAACCACCCAGGGACCACTTTAAATAAAGATAAACCACCCAGGGACCACTGTAAATAAAGAT
Source organism: Scyliorhinus torazame (assembly GCF_047496885.1). Taxonomy (NCBI): domain Eukaryota; kingdom Metazoa; phylum Chordata; class Chondrichthyes; order Carcharhiniformes; family Scyliorhinidae; genus Scyliorhinus; species Scyliorhinus torazame. The sequence goes on along the minus strand of NC_092729.1, from coordinate 58,645,191 downwards.
AAACCACCCAGAGATCACTGTAAATAAAGATAATCCACCCAGAGACCACTGTAAATAAAGATAAACCACCCGGGGACCACTGTAAATAAAGATAAACCACCCAGGGACAACTGTAAATAAAGATAAACCACCCGGGAACCACTGTAAATAAAGTTAAACCACCCAGAGACTACTGAAAATAAAGATAAACCACACAGGGACCACTGTAAATAAAGATAAACCACCCGGGTACCACTGTAAATAAATATAAACCTCCCAGGGACCACTGTAAATAAAGATAAACCACCGGGGACCACTGTAAATAAAGATAAACCACCCGGGGACCACTGTAAATAAAGATAAACCACCCAGAGACCACTGTAAATAAAGATAAACCACCCAGGAACCACTGTAAATAAAGATAAACCACCAAGGGACCACTGTAAGTAAAGTTAAACCACCCAGGCACCACTGTAAAAAAAGATAAAACACCCGGGTCCACTGTAAATAAAGATAAACCCAGGGACCACTGAAAATAAAGATAAACCACCCAGGGACCACTGTAAATAAAGATAAACATCCCAGGGACCACTGTAAATAAAGATAAACCACCCAGGAACCACTGTAAATGAAGATAAACCATCCAGGGAACACTGTAAATAAAGGTAAACCACCCAGAGAACCACTGTAAATAAAGCTACCACCCGGGACCACTGTAAATAAAGATAAACCACCCGGGGGACCACTGTAAATAAAGAGAAACGACCCGGGGACCACTGTAAATAAAGATAAACCACCCAGAGGCAACTGTAAATACAGATAAACCAACCAGAGACCACTGTAAATAAAGATAAACCACTCAGAGACCACTGTAAATAAAGATAAACCACCCTGGGACAACTGTAAATAAAGATAAACCACCCAGGGACCACTGTAAATAAAGATAAACCACCCAGGGTCCACTTTAAATAAAGATAAACCACCCAGGAACCACTGTAAATAGAAATAAACCACCCGGGGACCACTGTAAATTAAGATAAACCACCCAGGGACCACTGTAAATAAAGATAAACCATACGGGGACCACTGTAAATAAAGATAAACCACCCAGGCACCACTATAAATAAAGATAAACCACCCGGGGACTACTGTAAATAAAGATAAACCACCCAGGAACCACTGTAAATAAAGATAAACCACCCGGGGACCACAGTAAATTAAGGTAAACCACCCGGGGACCACTGTAAATAAAGATAAACCACCCAGGGACCACTTTAAATAAAGATAAACCACCCAGGGACCACTGTAAATAAAGATAAACCACCCAGAGATCACTGTAAATAAAGATAATCCACCCAGAGACCAATGTAAATGAAGATAAACCACCCGGGGACCACTGTAAATAAAGATAAACCACCCAGGGACAACTGTAAATAAAGATAAACCACCCGGGAACCACTGTAAATAAAGTTAAACCACCCAGAGACTACTGTAAATAAAGATAAACCACCCAGGGACCACTGTAAATAAAGATAAACCACCCGGGTACCACTGTAAATAAATATAAACCTCCCAGGGACCACTGTAAATAAAGATAAAAAACCGGGGACCACTGTAAATAAAGATAAACCACCCAGGGACTATTGTAAATAAAGATAAACCACCCGGGGACCACTGTAAATAAAGATAAACCACCCAGAGACCACTGTAAATAAAGATAAACCACCCAGGAACCATTGTAAATAAAGATAAACCACCCAAGAACCACTGTAAATAAAGATAAACCACCCAGGAACCACTGTAAATAAAAATAAACCACCCAGGGACAATTGTAAATAAAGTTAAACCACCCGGGGACCACTGTAAATAAAGATAAACCACCCAGAGACCACTGTAAATAAAGATAAACCACCCAGGAACCACTGTAAATAAAGATAAGCCACCCAGGGACCACTGTAAATAAAGATAAACCACCCAGGGACCACTGTAAATAAAGCTAAACAACCCAGAGACCACTGTAAATAAAGATAAACCACCCAGGGACCACTGTAAATAAAGATAAACCACACAGGGACCACTGTAAATAAAGATAAACCACCCAGGGACCACTGTAAATAAAGATAAACCACACGGGGACCACTGTAAATAAAGATAAACCACCCTGGAACCACTGTAAATAAAGATAAACCACCCGGGGACTACTGTAAATAAAGATAAACCACCCAGGGACCACTTTAAATAAAGATAAACGACCCAGGGACCACTGTAAATAAAGATAAACCACCCAGGGACCACTGTAAATAAAGATAAACCACCCAGGAACCACTGTAAATAAAAATAAACCACCCGGGGACCACTGTAAATTAAGATAAACCACCCAGGGACCACTGTAAATAAAGATAAACCATACGGGGACCACTGTAAATAAAGATAAACCACCCAGGCACCACTGTAAATAAAGATAAACCACCCGGGGACTACTGTAAATAAAGATAAACCACCCAGGAACCACTGTAAATAAAGATAAACCACCCGGGGACCACAGTAAATTAAGATAAACCACCCGGGGACCACTGTAAATAAAGATAAACCACCCAGGGACCACTTTAAATAAAGATAAACCACACAGGGACCACTGTAAATAAAGATAAACCACCCAGAGATCACTGTAAATAAAGATAATCCACCCAGAGACCACTGTAAATAAAGATAAACCACCCGGGGACCACTGTAAATAAAGATAAACCACCCAGGGACAACTGTAAATAAAGATAAACCACCCGGGAACCACTGTAAATAAAGTTAAACCACCCAGAGACTACTGAAAATAAAGATAAACCACCCAGGGACCACTGTAAATAAAGATAAACAACCCGGATACCACTGTAAATAAATATAAACCTCCCAGGGACCACTGTAAATAAAGATAAACCACCGGGGACCACTGTAAATAAAGATAAACCACCCAGGGACTATTGTAAATAAAGATAAACCACCCGGGGACCACAGTAAATTAAGGTAAACCACCCGGGGACCACTGTAAATAAAGATAAACCACCCAGGGACCACTTTAAATAAAGATAAACCACCCAGGGACCACTGTAAATAAAGATAAACCACCCAGAGATCACTGTAAATAAAGATAATCCACCCAGAGACCAATGTAAATGAAGATAAACCACCCGGGGACCACTGTCAAAAAAGATAAAACACCCAGAGACCACTGTAAATAAAGATAAACCACCCAGGAGCCACTGTAAATAAAGATAAACCACCAAGGGACCACTGTAAGTAAAGTTAAACCACCCAGGCACCACTGTAAAAAAAGATAAAACACCCGGGTACCACTGTAAATAAATATAAACCTCCCAGGGACCACTGTAAATAAAGATAAAAAACCGGGGACCACTGTAAATAAAGATAAACATCCCAGGGACCACTGTAAATAAAGATAAACCACCCAGGAACCACTGTAAATGAAGATAAACCATCCAGGGAACACTGTAAATAAAGGTAAACCACCCAGAGAACCACTGTAAATAAAGCTACCACCCGGGACCACTGTAAATAAAGATAAACCACCCGGGGGACCACTGTAAATAAAGAGAAACGACCCGGGGACCACTGTAAATAAAGATAAACCACCCAGAGACAACTGTAAATACAGATAAACCAACCAGAGACCACTGTAAATAAAGATAAACCACTCAGAGACCACTGTAAATAAAGATAAACCACCCTGGGACCACTGTAAATAAAGATAAACAACCCAGGGATCACTGTAAATAAAGATAAACCACCCAGGGTCCACTTTAAATAAAGGTAAACCACCCAGGAACCACTGTAAATAAAAATAAACCACCCGGGGACCACTGTAAATTAAGATAAACCACCCAGGGACCACTGTAAATAAAGATAAACCATACGGGGACCACTGTAATTAAAGATAAACCACCCAGGCACCACTGTAAATAAAGATAAACCACCCGGGGACCACTGTAAATAAAGATAAACCATACGGGGACCACTGTAAATAAAAATAAACCACCCGGGGACCACTGTAAATTAAGATAAACCACCCAGGGACCACTGTAAATAAAGATAAACCATACGGGGACCACTGTAAATAAAGATAAACCACCCAGGCACCACTGTAAATAAAGATAAACCACCCGGGGACTACTGTAAATAAAGATAAACCACCCAGGAACCACTGTAAATTAAGATAAACCACCCAGGGACCACTGTAAATAAAGATAAACCATACGGGGACCACTGTAAATAAAGATAAACCACCCAGGCACCACTGTAAATAAAGATAAACCACCCGGGGACTACTGTAAATAAAGATAAACCACCCGGGGACTACTGTAAATAAAGATAAACCACCCAGGAACCACTGTAAATAAAGATAAACCACCCGGGGACCATTGTAAATAAAGATAAACCACCCGGGGACCACTGTAAATAAAGATAAACCACCCAGGGACCACTTTAAATAAAGATAAACCACCCAGGGACCACTGTAAATAAAGATAAACCACCCAGAGATCACTGTAAATAAAGATAATCCACCCAGAGACCACTGTAAATAAAGATAAACCACCCGGGGACCACTGTAAATAAAGATAAACCACCCAGGGACAACTGTAAATAAAGATAAACCACCCGGGAACCAGTGTAAATAAAGTTAAACCACCCAGAGACTACTGTAAATAAAGATAAACCACCCAGGGACCACTGTAAATAAAGATAAACCACCCGGGTACCACTGTAAATAAATATAAACCTCCCAGGGACCACTGTAAATAAAGATAAACCACCGGGGACCACTGTAAATAAAGATAAACCACCCAGGGACTATTGTAAATAAAGATAAACCACCCGGGGACCACTGTAAATAAAGATAAACCACCCAGAGACCACTGTAAATAAAGATAAACCACCCAGGAACCATTGTAAATAAAGATAAACCACCCAAGAACCACTGTAAATAAAGATAAACCACCCAGGAACCACTGTAAATAAAAATAAACCACCCAGGGACTATTGTAAATAAAGTTAAACCACCCGGGGACCACTGTAAATAAAGATAAACCACCCAGAGACCACTGTAAATAAAGATAAACCACCCAGGAACCACTGTAAATAAAGATAAACCACCAAGGGACCACTGTAAGTAAAGTTAAACCACCCAGGCACCACTGTAAAAAAAGATAAAACACCCGGGTCCACTGTAAATAAAGATAAACGCAGGGACCACTGTAAATAAAGATAAACCACCCAGGGACCACTGTAAATAAAGATAAACATCCCAGTGACCACTGTAAATAAAGATAAACCACCCAGGAACCACTGTAAATGAAGATAAACCATCCAGGGAACACTGTAAATAAAGGTAAACCACCCAGAGAACCACTGTAAATAAAGCTACCACCCGGGACCACTGTAAATAAAGATAAACCACCCGGGGGACCACTGTAAATAAAGAGAAACGACCCAGGGACTATTGTAAATAAAGTTAAACGACCCGGGGACCACTGTAAATAAAGATAAACCACCCAGAGACCACTGTAAATAAAGATAAACCACCCAGGAACCACTGTAAATAAAGATAAACCACCAAGGGACCACTGTAAGTAAAGTTAAACCACCCAGGCACCACTGTAAAAAAAGATAAAACACCCGGGTCCACTGTAAATAAAGATAAACCCAGGGACCACTGTAAATAAAGATAAACCACCCAGGGACCACTGTAAATAAAGATAAACATCCCAGGGACCACTGTAAATAAAGATAAACCACCCAGGAACCACTGTAAATGAAGATAAACCATCCAGGGAACACTGTAAATAAAGGTAAACCACCCAGGGAACCACTGTAAATAAAGCTACCACCCGGGACCACTGTAAATAAAGATAAACCACCCGGGGGACCACTGTAAATAAAGAGAAACGACCCGGGGACCACTGTAAATAAAGATAAACCACCCAGAGACAACTGTAAATACAGATAAACCAACCAGAGACCACTGTAAATAAAGATAAACCACTCAGAGACCACTGTAAATAAAGATAAACCACCCTGGGACCACTGTAAATAAAGATAAACCACCCAGGAACCACTGTAAATAAAAATAAACCACCCGGGGACCACTGTAAATTAAGATAAACCACCCAGGGACCACTGTAAATAAAGATAAACCATACGGGGACCACTGTAAATAAAGATAAACCACCCAGGCACCACTGTAAATAAAGATAAACCACCCGGGGACTACTGTAAATAAAGATAAACCACCCAGGAACCACTGTAAATAAAGATAAACCATCCGGGGACCACAGTAAATTATGGTAAACCACCCGGGGACCACGGTAAATAAAGATAAACCACCCAGGGACCACTTTAAATAAAGATAAACCACCCAGGGACCACTGTAAATAAAGATAAACCACCCAGAGATCACTGTAAATAAAGATAATCCACCCAGAGACCACTGTAAATAAAGATAAACCTCCCGGGGACCACTGTAAATGAAGATAAACCACCCAGGGACAACTGTAAATAAAGATAAACCACCCGGGAACCACTGTAAATAAAGATAAACCACCCGGGGACTACTGTAAATAAAGATAAACCACCCGGGGACTACTGTAAATAAAGATAAACCACCCAGGAACCACTGTAAATAAAGATAAACCACCCGGGGACCATTGTAAATAAAGATAAACCACCCGGGGACCACTGTAAATAAAGATAAACCACCCAGGGACCACTTTAAATAAAGATAAACCACCCAGGGACCACTGTAAATAAAGATAAACCACCCAGAGATCACTGTAAATAAAGATAATCCACCCAGAGACCACTGTAAATAAAGATAAACCACCCGGGGACCACTGTAAATAAAGATAAACCACCCAGGGACAACTGTAAATAAAGATAAACCACCCGGGAACCAGTGTAAATAAAGTTAAACCACCCAGAGACTACTGTAAATAAAGATAAACCACCCAGGGACCACTGTAAATAAAGATAAACCACCCGGGTACCACTGTAAATAAATATAAACCTCCCAGGGACCACTGTAAATAAAGATAAACCACCGGGGACCACTGTAAATAAAGATAAACCACCCAGGGACTATTGTAAATAAAGATAAACCACCCGGGGACCACTGTAAATAAAGATAAACCACCCAGAGACCACTGTAAATAAAGATAAACCACCCAGGAACCATTGTAAATAAAGATAAACCACCCAAGAACCACTGTAAATAAAGATAAACCACCCAGGAACCACTGTAAATAAAAATAAACCACCCAGGGACTATTGTAAATAAAGTTAAACCACCCGGGGACCACTGTAAATAAAGATAAACCACCCAGAGACCACTGTAAATAAAGATAAACCACCCAGGAACCACTGTAAATAAAGATAAACCACCAAGGGACCACTGTAAGTAAAGTTAAACCACCCAGGCACCACTGTAAAAAAAGATAAAACACCCGGGTCCACTGTAAATAAAGATAAACGCAGGGACCACTGTAAAAAAAGATAAACCACCCAGGGACCACTGTAAATAAAGATAAACATCCCAGTGACCACTGTAAATAAAGATAAACCACCCAGGAACCACTGTAAATGAAGATAAACCATCCAGGGAACACTGTAAATAAAGGTAAACCACCCAGAGAACCACTGTAAATAAAGCTACCACCCGGGACCACTGTAAATAAAGATAAACCACCCGGGGGACCACTGTAAATAAAGAGAAACGACCCAGGGACTATTGTAAATAAAGTTAAACGACCCGGGGACCACTGTAAATAAAGATAAACCACCCAGAGACCACTGTAAATAAAGATAAACCACCCAGGAACCACTGTAAATAAAGATAAACCACCAAGGGACCACTGTAAGTAAAGTTAAACCACCCAGGCACCACTGTAAAAAAAGATAAAACACCCGGGTCCACTGTAAATAAAGATAAACCCAGGGACCACTGTAAATAAAGATAAACCACCCAGGGACCACTGTAAATAAAGATAAACATCCCAGGGACCACTGTAAATAAAGATAAACCACCCAGGAACCACTGTAAATGAAGATAAACCATCCAGGGAACACTGTAAATAAAGGTAAACCACCCAGAGAACCACTGTAAATAAAGCTACCACCCGGGACCACTGTAAATAAAGATAAACCACCCGGGGGACCACTGTAAATAAAGAGAAACGACCCGGGGACCACTGTAAATAAAGATAAACCACCCAGAGACAACTGTAAATACAGATAAACCAACCAGAGACCACTGTAAATAAAGATAAACCACTCAGAGACCACTGTAAATAAAGATAAACCACCCTGGGACCACTGTAAATAAAGATAAACCACCCAGGAACCACTGTAAATAAAAATAAACCACCCGGGGACCACTGTAAATTAAGATAAACCACCCAGGGACCACTGTAAATAAAGATAAACCATACGGGGACCACTGTAAATAAAGATAAACCACCCAGGCACCACTGTAAATAAAGATAAACCACCCGGGGACTACTGTAAATAAAGATAAACCACCCAGGAACCACTGTAAATAAAGATAAACCATCCGGGGACCACAGTAAATTAAGGTAAACCACCCGGGGACCACGGTAAATAAAGATAAACCACCCAGGGACCACTTTAAATAAAGATAAACCACCCAGGGACCACTGTAAATAAAGATAAACCACCCAGAGATCACTGTAAATAAAGATAATCCACCCAGAGACCACTGTAAATAAAGATAAACCACCCGGGGACCACTGTAAATGAAGATAAACCACCCAGGGACAACTGTAAATAAAGATAAACCACCCGGGAACCACTGTAAATAAAGTTAAACCACCCAGAGACTACTGTAAATAAAGATAAACCACCCAGGGACCACTGTAAATAAAGATAAACCACACGGGTACCACTGTAAATAAATATAAACCTCCCAGGGACCACTGTAAATAAAGATAAACCACCGGGGACCACTGTAAATAAAGATAAACCACCCAGGGACTATTGTAAATAAAGATAAACCACCCGGGGACCACTGTAAATAAAGATAAACCACCCAGAGACCACTGTAAATAAAGATAAACCACCCAGGAACCATTGTAAATAAAGATAAACCACCGAAGAACCACTGTAAATAAAGATAAACCACCCAGGAACCACTGTAAATAAAAATAAACCACCCAGGGACTATTGTAAATAAAGTTAAACCACCCGGGGACCACTGTAAATAAAGATAAACCACCCAGAGACCACTGTAAATAAAGATAAACCACCCAGGAACCACTGTAAATAAAGATAAACCACCAAGGGACCACTGTAAGTAAAGTTAAACCACCCAGGCACCACTGTAAAAAAAGATAAAACACCCGGGTCCACTGTAAATAAAGATAAACCCAGGGACCACTGTAAATAAAGATAAACCACCCAGGGACCACTGTAAATAAAGATAAACATCCCAGGGACCACTGTAAATAAAGATAAACCACCCAGGAACCACTGTAAATGAAGATAAACCATCCAGGGAACACTGTAAATAAAGGTAAACCACCCAGAGAACCACTGTAAATAAAGCTACCACCCGGGACCACTGTAAATAAAGATAAACCACCCGGGGGACCACTGTAAATAAAGAGAAACGACCCGGGGACCACTGTAAATAAAGATAAACCACCCAGAGACAACTGTAAATACAGATAAACCAACCAGAGACCACTGTAAATAAAGATAAACCACTCAGGGACCACTGTAAATAAAGTTAAACCACCCGGGGACCACTGTAAGTAAAGATAAACCACCCGGGAACCTCTGTAAATAAAGATAAACGACCCGGGGACCACTGTAAATAAAGATAAACAACCCAGAGACCACAGTAAATAAAGATAAACCACCCAGGGACCACTGTAAATAAAGATAAACCACCCAGCGACCACTGTAAATAAAGATAAACCACCCTGAGACCACTGTAAATGAAGATAAACCACCCAGGGACCACTGTAAATAAAGATAAACCACCCAGGGCCCACTGTAAATAAAGATAAACGTCCCGGGGACCAATGTAAATAAAGATAAACCACCCGGGGACCACTGTAAATAAAGATAAACCACCCAGGAACCGCTGTAAATAAAGATAAACCATCCAGGGACCACTGTAAATAAAGATAAACCACCCGGGGACTACTGTAAATAAAGATAAACCACCCAGGAACCACTGTAAATAAAGATAAACCATCCGGGGACCACAGTAAATTAAGGTAAACCACCCGGGGACCACGGTAAATAAAGATAAACCACCCAGGGACCACTTTAAATAAAGATAAACCACCCAGGGACCACTGTAAATAAAGATAAACCACCCAGAGATCACTGTAAATAAAGATAATCCACCCAGAGACCACTGTAAATAAAGATAAACCACCCGGGGACCACTGTAAATGAAGATAAACCACCCAGGGACAACTGTAAATAAAGATAAACCACCCGGGAACCACTGTAAATAAAGTTAAACCACCCAGAGACTACTGTAAATAAAGATAAACCACCCAGGGACCACTGTAAATAAAGATAAACCACACGGGTACCACTGTAAATAAATATAAACCTCCCAGGGACCACTGTAAATAAAGATAAACCACCGGGGACCACTGTAAATAAAGTTAAACCACCCAGAGACTACTGTAAATAAAGATAAACCACCCAGGGACCACTGTAAATAAAGATAAACCACACGGGTACCACTGTAAATAAATATAAACCTCCCAGGGACCACTGTAAATAAAGATAAACCACCGGGGACCACTGTAAATAAAGATAAACCACCCAGGGACTATTGTAAATAAAGATAAACCACCCGGGGACCACTGTAAATAAAGATAAACCACCCAGAGACCACTGTAAATAAAGATAAACCACCCAGGAACCATTGTAAATAAAGATAAACCACCGAAGAACCACTGTAAATAAAGATAAACCACCCAGGAACCACTGTAAATAAAAATAAACCACCCAGGGACTATTGTAAATAAAGTTAAACCACCCGGGGACCACTGTAAATAAAGATAAACCACCCAGAGACCACTGTAAATAAAGATAAACCACCCAGGAACCACTGTAAATAAAGATAAACCACCAAGGGACCACTGTAAGTAAAGTTAAACCACCCAGGCACCACTGTAAAAAAAGATAAAACACCCGGGTCCACTGTAAATAAAGATAAACCCAGGGACCACTGTAAATAAAGATAAACCACCCAGGGACCACTGTAAATAAAGATAAACATCCCAGGGACCACTGTAAATAAAGATAAACCACCCAGGAACCACTGTAAATGAAGATAAACCATCCAGGGAACACTGTAAATAAAGGTAAACCACCCAGAGAACCACTGTAAATAAAGCTACCACCCGGGACCACTGTAAATAAAGATAAACCACCCGGGGGACCACTGTAAATAAAGAGAAACGACCCGGGGACCACTGTAAATAAAGATAAACCACCCAGAGACAACTGTAAATACAGATAAACCAACCAGAGACCACTGTAAATAAAGATAAACCACTCAGCGACCACTGTAAATAAAGATAAACCACCCTGGGACCACTGTAAATAAAGATAAGCCACCCAGGGACCACTGTAAATAAAGATAAACCACCCAGGGTTCACTTTAAATAAAGATAAACCACCCAGGGACTACTGTAAATAAAGACAAACCACCCAGAGACCACTGTGAATAAAGATCAACCACCCGTGGACCACTGTAAATACATATAAACCACCCAGGGGCCAGTGTAAATAAAGATAAAGCACCCGGGGACCACTGTAAATAACGATAAACCACACAGGGACCACTGTAAATAAAAGTCAACCACCCGGGAACCACTGTAAATAAAGTTAAAGCACTCAGGGACCACTGTAAATAAAGTTAAACCACCCGGGGACCACTGTAAGTAAAGATAAACCACCCGGGAACCTCTGTAAATAAAGATAAACGACCCGGGGACCACTGTAAATAAAGATAAACAACCCAGAGACCACAGTAAATAAAGATAAACCACCCAGGGACCACTGTAAATAAAGATAAACCACCCAGCGACCACTGTAAATAAAGATAAACCACCCTGAGACCACTGTAAATGAAGATAAACCACCCAGGGACCACTGTAAATAAAGATAAACCACTCAGCGACCACTGTAAATAAAGATAAACCACCCTGGGACCACTGTAAATAAAGATAAGCCACCCAGGGACCACTGTAAATAAAGATAAACCACCCAGGGTTCACTTTAAATAAAGATAAACCACCCAGGGACTACTGTAAATAAAGACAAACCACCCAGAGACCACTGTGAATAAAGATCAACCACCCGTGGACCACTGTAAATACATATAAACCACCCAGGGGCCAGTGTAAATAAAGATAAAGCACCCGGGGACCACTGTAAATAACGATAAACCACACAGGGACCACTGTAAATAAAAGTCAACCACCCGGGAACCACTGTAAATAAAGTTAAAGCACTCAGGGACCACTGTAAATAAAGTTAAACCACCCGGGGACCACTGTAAGTAAAGATAAACCACCCGGGAACCTCTGTAAATAAAGATAAACGACCCGGGGACCACTGTAAATAAAGATAAACAACCCAGAGACCACAGTAAATAAAGATAAACCACCCAGGGACCACTGTAAATAAAGATAAACCACCCAGCGACCACTGTAAATAAAGATAAACCACCCTGAGACCACTGTAAATGAAGATAAACCACCCAGGGACCACTGTAAATAAAGATAAACCACCCAGGGCCCACTGTAAATAAAGATAAACGTCCCGGGGACCAATGTAAATAAAGATAAACCACCCGGGGACCACTGTAAATAAAGATAAACCACCCAGGAACCGCTGTAAATAAAGATAAACCATCCAGGGACCACTGTAAATAAAGATCAACCACCCAGGGACCACTGTAAATAAGGATAAAAAACCCAGGGAACACTGTAACTAAAGATAAACCATACGGGGACCACTGTAAATAAAGATAAACCACTCAGGGACCACTGTAAATAAAGTTAAACCACCCAGAGACCACTGTAAATAAAGATAAACCACCCAGGGACCACTGTAAATAAAGATAAACCACCCGGGGACCACTGTAAATAAAGATAAACCACCCAGAGACCACTATCAATAAAGATAAACCACCCGGGGACCACTGTAAATAAAGATAATCCACCCAGGGACCACTGAAAATAAAGATAAACCAACCGGGGAACACTGTAAATAAAGATAAACCACGCAGGGATCACTGTAAATAAAGATAAACCACCCAGGGACCACTGTAAATAAAGGTAAACCACCCAGGGACCATTGTAAATAAAGATAAACCACACGGGGACCACTGTAAATAAAGATAAACCACCCAGGAACCACTGTAAATAAAGATAAACCACCCGGGGACTACTGTAAATAAAGATAAACCACCCAGGAAACACTGTAAATAAAGATAAACCCCCCGGGGACCACTGTAAATTAAGATAAACCACCCAGGGACCAGTGTAAATAAAGATAAACCACACGGGGACCACTGTAAATAAAGATAAACCACCCAGGAACCACTGTAAATAAAGATAAACCACCCGGGGACTACTGTAAATAAAGACAAACCACCCAGGAACCACTGTAAATAAAGATAAACCACCCGGGGACTACTGTAAATAAAGACAAACCACCCAGGAACCACTGTAAATAAAGATAAACCACCCGGGGACCACTGTAAATAAAGATAAACCACCCGGGGACTACTGTAAATAAAGACAAACCACCCAGGAACCACTGTAAATAAAGATAAACCACCCGGGGACTACTGTAAATAAAGACAAACCACCCAGGAACCACTGTAAATAAAGATAAACCACCCGGGGACTACTGTAAATAAAGACAAACCACCCAGGAACCACTGTAAATAAAGATAAACCACCCGGGGACTACTGTAAATAAAGACAAACCACCCAGGGACCACTGTAAATAAAGATAAACGACCCGGGGACCACTGTAAATAAAGATAAACCACCCAGAGACCACAGTAAATAAAGATAAACCATCCAGGGACCACTGTAAATAAAGATAAACCGCACGGGACCACCGTAAATAAAGATAAACCACCCAGGAACCACTGTAAATAAAGATAAAGCACTCAGGGACCACTGTAAATAAAGTTAAACCACCCGGGGACCACTGTAAGTAAAGATAAACCACCCGGGAACCTCTGTAAATAAAGATAAACGACCTGGGGACCACTGTAAATAAAGATAAACCACCCAGAGACCACAGTAAATAAAGATAAACCACCCAGGGACCACTGTAAATAAAGATAAACCCTCCAGCGACCACTGTAAATAAAGATAAACCACCCAGAGACCACTGTAAATAAAGATAAACCACCCAGGGACCACTGTAAATAAAGATAAACCACCCAGGGCCCACTGTAAATAAAGATAAACGTCCCGGGGACCAATGTAAATAAAGATAAACCACCCGGGGACCACTGTAAATAAAGATAAACCACCCAGGAACCGCTGTAAATAAAGATAAACCATCCAGGGACCACTGTAAATAAAGATAAACCACCCAGGGACCACTGTAAATAAGGATAAACCACCCAGGGACCACTGTAACTAAAGATAAACCATACGGGGACCACTGTAAATAAAGATAAACCACTCAGGGACCACTGTAAATAAAGTTAAACCACCCAGGGACCACTGTAAATAAAGATAAACCACCCAGGGACCACTGTAAATAAAGATAAACCACCCGGGGACCACTGTAAATAAAGATAAACCACCCAGGGACAACTGTAAATAAAGATAAACCACACGGGAACCACTGTAAATAAAGTTAAACCACACAGAGACCACTGTAAATAAAGATAAACCACCCAGGGACCACTGTAAATAAAGATAAAACACCCGGGGACCATTGTAAATAAATATAAACCTCCCAGGGACCACTGTAAATAAAGATAAACCACCGGGGACCACTGTAAATAAAGATAAACCACCCAGGGACTATTGTAAATAAAGTTAAACCACCCGGGGACCACTGTAAATAAAGATAAACCACCCAGAGACCACAGTAAATAAAGATAAACCACCCAGGAACCACTGTAAATAAAGATAAACCACCAAGGGACCACTGTAAGTAAAGTTAAACCACCCAGGCACCACTGTAAAAAAAGATAAAACACCCGGGTCCACTGTAAATAAAGATAAACCCAGGGACCACTGTAAATAAAGATAAACCACCCAGGGACCACTGTAAATAAAGATAAACATCCCACGGACCACTGTAAATAAAGATAAACCACCCAGGAACCACTGGAAATGAAGATAAACCATCCAGGGAACACTGTAAATAAAGATAAACCACCCAGAGAACCACTGTAAATAAAGATACCACCCGGGACCACTGTAAATAAAGATAAACCACCCGGGGGACCACTGTAAATAAAGATAAACGACCCGGGGACCACTGTAAATAAAGATAAACCACCCAGAGACAACTGTAAATACAGATAAACCAACCAGAGACCACTGTAAATAAAGATAAACCACTCAGAGACCACTGTAAATAAAGATAAACCACCCTGGGACCACTGTAAATAAAGATAAACCACCCAGGGACCACTGTAAATAAAGATAAACCACCCAGGGTCCACTTTAAATAAAGATAAACCACCCGCGGACCACTGTAAATAAAGATAAACCACCCGGGAACCACTGTAAATAAAGATAAACCACCCAGAGACCACTGTAAATAAAGATAAACCACCCGGGGACAACTGAAAATAAAGATAAACCACCCGGGGACCACTGTAAATAAAGATAAACCACCCAGAGACAACTGTAAATACAGATAAACCAACCAGAGACCACTGTAATTAAAGATAAACCACCCAGGGACCACTGTAAATAAAGACAAACCACCCAGAGACCACTGTGAATAAAGATAAACCACCCGTGGACCACTGTAAATAAATATAAACCACCCAGGGGCCAATGTAAATAAAGATAAAGCACCCGGGGACCACTGTAAATAACGATAAACCACCCAGGGACCACTGTAAATAAAAGTCAACCACCCGGGACCACTGTAAATAAAGATAAACCACCCAGGGACCACTGTAAATAAAGATAAACCACCCAAAGACCACTGTAAATAAAGATAAACCGCACGGGACCACCGTAAATAAAGATAAACCACCCAGGAACCACTGTAAATAAAGATAAAGCACTCAGGGACCACTGTAAATAAAGTTAAACCACCCGGGGACCACTGTAAGTAAAGATAAACCACCCGGGAACCTCTGTAAATAAAGATAAACGACCTGGGGACCACTGTAAACAAAGATAAACCACCCAGAGACCACAGTAAATAAAGATAAACCACCCAGGGACCACTGTAAATAAAGATAAACCCTCCAGCGACCACTGTAAATAAAGATAAACCACCCAGAGACCACTGTAAATAAAGATAAACCACCCAGGGACCACTGTAAATAAAGATAAACCACCCAGGGCCCACTGTAAATAAAGATAAACGTCCCGGGGACCAATGTAAATAAAGATAAACCACCCGGGGACCACTGTAAATAAAGATAAACCACCCAGGAACCGCTGTAAATAAAGATAAACCATCCAGGGACCACTGTAAATAAAGATAAACCACCCAGGGACCACTGTAAATAAGGATAAACCACCCAGGGACTACTGTAACTAAAGATAAACCATACGGGGACCACTGTAAATAAAGATAAACCACTCAGGGACCACTGTAAATAAAGTTAAACCACCCAGGGACCACTGTAAATAAAGATAAACCACCCAGGGACCACTGTAAGTAAAGATAAACCACCCGGGGACCACTGTAAATAAAGATAAACCACCCAGAGACCACTGTCAATAAAGATAAACCACCCAGGAACCACAGTAAATAAAGATAAACCACCCAGGGACCACTTTAAATAAAGATAAACCACCCCGGGACCACTGTAAATAAAGATAAACCACCCAGAGATCACTGTAAATAAAGATAATCCACCCAGAGACCACTGTAAATAAAGATAAACCACCCGGGGACCACTGTAAATAAAGATAAACCACCCAGGGACAACTGTAAATAAAGTTAAACCACCCGGGGACCACTGTAAATAAAGATAAACCACCCAGAGACCACTGTAAATAAAGATAAACCACCCAGGAACCACTGTAAATAAAGATAAACCACCAAGGGACCACTGTAAGTAAAGTTAAACCACCCAGGCACCACTGTAAAAAAAGATAAAACACCCGGGTCCACTGTAAATAAAGATAAACCCAGGGACCACTGTAAATAAAGATAAACCACCCAGGGACCACTGTAAATAAAGATAAACATCCCACGGACCACTGTAAATAAAGATAAACCACCCAGGAACCACTGGAAATGAAGATAAACCATCCAGGGAACACTGTAAATAAAGATAAACCACCCAGAGAACCACTGTAAATAAAGATACCACCCGGGACCACTGTAAATAAAGATAAACCACCCGGGGGACCACTGTAAATAAAGATAAACGACCCGGGGACCACTGTAAATAAAGATAAACCACCCAGAGACAACTGTAAATACAGATAAACCAACCAGAGACCACTGTAAATAAAGATAAACCACTCAGAGACCACTGTAAATAAAGATAAACCACCCTGGGACCACTGTAAATAAAGATAAACCACCCAGGGACCACTGTAAATAAAGATAAACCACCCAGGGTCCACTTTAAATAAAGATAAACCACCCGCGGACCACTGTAAATAAAGATAAACCACCCGGGAACCACTGTAAATAAAGATAAACCACCCAGTGACCACTGTAAATAAAGATAAACCACCCGGGGACAACTGAAAATAAAGATAAACCACCCGGGGACCACTGTAAATAAAGATAAACCACCCAGAGACAACTGTAAATACAGATAAACCAACCAGAGACCACTGTAATTAAAGATAAACCACCCAGGGACCACTGTAAATAAAGACAAACCACCCAGAGACCACTGTGAATAAAGATAAACCACCCGTGGACCACTGTAAATAAATATAAACCACCCAGGGGCCAATGTAAATAAAGATAAAGCACCCGGGGACCACTGTAAATAACGATAAACCACCCAGGGACCACTGTAAATAAAAGTCAACCACCCGGGACCACTGTAAATAAAGATAAACCACCCAGGGACCACTGTAAATAAGGATAAACCTCCCAGAGACAACTGTAAATACAGATAAACCAACCAGAGACCACTGTAAATAAAGATAAACCACTCAGAGACCACTGTAAATAAAGATAAACCACCCTGGGACCACTGTAAATAAAGATAAACCACCCAGGGACCACTGTAAATAAAGATAAACCACCCAGGGTCCACTTTAAATAAAGATAAACCACCCAGGAACCACTGTAAATAAAAATAAACCACCCGGGGACCACTGTAAATTAAGATAAACCACCCAGGGACCACTGTAAATAAAGATAAACCATACGGGGACCACTGTAAATAAAGATAAACCACCCAGGCACCACTGTAAATAAAGATAAACCACCCGGGGACTACTGTAAATAAAGATAAACCACCCAGGAACCACTGTAAATAAAGATAAACCATCCGGGGACCACAGTAAATTAAGGTAAACCACCCGGGGACCACGGTAAATAAAGATAAACCACCCAGGGACCACTTTAAATAAAGATAAACCACCCAGGGACCACTGTAAATAAAGATAAACCACCCAGAGATCACTGTAAATGAAGATAATCCACCCAGAGACCACTGTAAATAAAGATAAACCACCCGGGGACCACTGTAAATGAAGATAAACCACCCAGGGACAACTGTAAATAAAGATAAACCACCCGGGAACCACTGTAAATAAAGTTAAACCACCCAGAGACTACTGTAAATAAAGATAAACCACCCAGGGACCACTGTAAATAAAGATAAACCACACGGGTACCACTGTAAATAAATATAAACCTCCCAGGGACCACTGTAAATAAAGATAAACCACCGGGGACCACTGTAAATAAAGATAAACCACCCAGGGACTATTGTAAATAAAGATAAACCACCCGGGGACCACTGTAAATAAAGATAAACCACCCAGAGACCACTGTAAATAAAGATAAACCACCCAGGAACCATTGTAAATAAAGATAAACCACCCAAGAACCACTGTAATAAAGATAAACCACCCAGGAACCACTGTAAATAAAAATAAACCACCCAGGGACTATTGTAAATAAAGTTAAACCACCCGGGGACCACTGTAAATAAAGATAAACCACCCAGAGACCACTGTAAATAAAGATAAACCACCCAGGAACCACTGTAAATAAAGATAAACCACCAAGGGACCACTGTAAGTAAAGTTAAACCACCCAGGCACCACTGTAAAAAAAGATAAAACACCCGGGTCCACTGTAAATAAAGATAAACCCAGGGACCACTGTAAATAAAGATAAACCACCCAGGGACCACTGTAAATAAAGATAAACATCCCAGGGACCACTGTAAATAAAGATAAACCACCCAGGAACCACTGTAAATGAAGATAAACCATCCAGGGAACACTGTAAATAAAGGTAAACCACCCAGAGAACCACTGTAAATAAAGCTACCACCCGGCACCACTGTAAATAAAGATAAACCACCCGGGGGACCACTGTAAATAAAGAGAAACGACCCGGGGACCACTGTAAATAAAGATAAACCACCCAGAGACAACTGTAAATACAGATAAACCAACCAGAGACCACTGTAAATAAAGATAAACCACTCAGCGACCACTGTAAATAAAGATAAACCACCCTGGGACCACTGTAAATAAAGATAAGCCACCCAGGGACCACTGTAAATAAAGATAAACCACCCAGGGTCCACTTTAAATAAAGATAAACCACCCAGGGACTACTGTAAATAAAGACAAACCACCCAGAGACCACTGTGAATAAAGATCAACCACCCGTGGACCACTGTAAATAAATATAAACCACCCAGGGGCCAGTGTAAATAAAGATAAAGCACCCGTGGACCACTGTAAATAACGATAAACCACACAGGGACCACTGTAAATAAAAGTCAACCACCCGGGACCACTGTAAATAAAGATAAACCACCCAGGGACCACTGTAAATAAAGATAAACCACCCAAAGACCACTGTAAATAAAGATAAACCGCACGGGACCACTGTTAATAAAGATAAACCACCCAGGAACCACTGTAAATAAAGTTAAAGCACTCAGGGACCACTGTAAATAAAGTTAAACCACCCAGGGACCACTGTAAGTAAAGATAAACCACCCGGGAACCTCTGTAAATAAAGATAAACGACCCGGGGACCACTGTAAATAAAGATAAACAACCCAGAGACCACAGTAAATAAAGATAAACCACCCAGGGACCACTGTAAATAAAGATAAACCACCCAGCGACCACTGTAAATAAAGATAAACCACCCTGAGACCACTGTAAATAAAGATAAACCACCCAGGGACCACTGTAAATAAAGATAAACCACCCAGGGCCCACTGTAAATAAAGATAAACGTCCCGGGGACCAATGTAAATAAAGATAAACGTCCCGGGGACCAATGTAAATAAAGATAAACCACCCGGGGACCACTGTAAATAAAGATAAACCACCCAGGAACCGCTGTAAATAAAGATAAACCATCCAGGGACCACTGTAAATAAAGATAAACCACCCAGGGACCACTGTAAATAAGGATAAACCACCCAGGGACCACTGTAACTAAAGATAAACCATACGGGGACCACTGTAAATAAAGATAAACCACTCAGGGAACACTGTAAATAAAGTTAAACCACCCAGAGACCACTGTAAATAAAGATAAACCACCCAGGGACCACTGTAAATAAAGATAAACCACCCGGGGACCACTGTAAATAAAGATAAACCACCCAGAGACCACTGTCAATAAAGATAAACCACCCGGGGACCACTGTAAATAAAGATAATCCACCCAGGGACCACTGAAAATAAAGATAAACCACCCGGGGACCACTGTAAATAAAGATAAACCACGCAGGGATCACTGTAAATAAAGATAAACCACCCAGGGACCACTGTAAATAAAGGTAAACCACCCAGGGACCATTGTAATTAAAGATAAACCACACGGGGACCACTGTAAATAAAGATAAACCACCCAGGAACCACTGTAAATAAAGATAAACCACCCGGGGACTACTGTAAATAAAGATAAACCACCCAGGAAACACTGTAAATAAAGATAAACCCCCCGTGGACCACTGTAAATTAAGATAAACCACCCAGGGACCAGTGTAAATAAAGATAAACCACACGGGGACCACTGTAAATAAAGATAAACCACCCAGGAACCACTGTAAATAAAGATAAACCACCCGGGGACTACTGTAAATAAAGACAAACCACCCAGGAACCACTGTAAATAAAGATAAACCACCCGGGGACTACTGTAAATAAAGACAAACCACCCAGGAACCACTGTAAATAAAGATAAACCACCCGGGGACCACTGTAAATAAAGATAAACCACCCGGGGACTACTGTAAATAAAGACAAACCACCCAGGAACCACTGTAAATAAAGATAAACCACCCGGGGACTACTGTAAATAAAGACAAACCACCCAGGAACCACTGTAAATAAAGATAAACCACCCGGGGACTACTGTAAATAAAGACAAACCACCCAGGAACCACTGTAAATAAAGATAAACCACCCGGGGACTACTGTAAATAAAGACAAACCACCCAGGGACCACTGTAAATAAAGATAAACGACCCGGGGACCACTGTAAATAAAGATAAACCACCCAGAGACCACAGTAAATAAAGATAAACCATCCAGGGACCACTGTAAATAAAGATAAACCACCCAGGGACCACTGTAAATAAAGATAAACCACCCAAAGACCACTGTAAATAAAGATAAACCGCACGGGACCACCGTAAATAAAGATAAACCACCCAGGAACCACTGTAAATAAAGATAAAGCACTCAGGGACCACTGTAAATAAAGTTAAACCACCCGGGGACCACTGTAAGTAAAGATAAACCACCCGGGAACCTCTGTAAATAAAGATAAACGACCTGGGGACCACTGTAAATAAAGATAAACCACCCAGAGACCACAGTAAATAAAGATAAACCACCCAGGGACCACTGTAAATAAAGATAAACCCTCCAGCGACCACTGTAAATAAAGATAAACCACCCAGAGACCACTGTAAATAAAGATAAACCACCCAGGGACCACTGTAAATAAAGATAAACCACCCAGGGCCCACTGTAAATAAAGATAAACGTCCCGGGGACCAATGTAAATAAAGATAAACCACCCGGGGACCACTGTAAATAAAGATAAACCACCCAGGAACCGCTGTAAATAAAGATAAACCATCCAGGGACCACTGTAAATAAAGATAAACCACCCAGGGACCACTGTAAATAAGGATAAACCACCCAGGGACCACTGTAACTAAAGATAAACCATACGGGGACCACTGTAAATAAAGATAAACCACTCAGGGACCACTGTAAATAAAGTTAAACCACCCAGGGACCACTGTAAATAAAGATAAACCACCCAGGGACCACTGTAAATAAAGATAAACCACCCGGGGACCACTGTAAATAAAGATAAACCACCCAGAGACCACTGTCAATAAAGATAAACCACCCAGGAACCACAGTAAATAAAGATAAACCACCCAGGGACCACTTTAAATAAAGATAAACCACCCCGGGACCACTGTAAATAAAGATAAGCCACCCAGAGATCACTGTAAATAAAGATAATCCACCCAGAGACCACTGTAAATAAAGATAAACCACCCGGGGACCACTGTAAATAAAGATAAACCACCCAGGGACAACTGTAAATAAAGATAAACCACACGGGAACCACTGTAAATAAAGTTAAACCACACAGAGACCACTGTAAATAAAGATAAACCACCCAGGGACCACTGTAAATAAAGATAAACCACCCGGGGACCATTGTAAATAAATATAAACCTCCCAGGGACCACTGTAAATAAAGATAAACCACCGGGGACCACTGTAAATAAAGATAAACCACCCAGGGACTATTGTAAATAAAGTTAAACCACCCGGGGACCACTGTAAATAAAGATAAACCACCCAGAGACCACTGTAAATAAAGATAAACCACCCAGGAACCACTGTAAATAAAGATAAACCACCAAGGGACCACTGTAAGTAAAGTTAAACCACCCAGGCACCACTGTAAAAAAAGATAAAACACCCGGGTCCACTGTAAATAAAGATAAACCCAGGGACCACTGTAAATAAAGATAAACCACCCAGGGACCACTGTAAATAAAGATAAACATCCCACGGACCACTGTAAATAAAGATAAACCACCCAGGAACCACTGGAAATGAAGATAAACCATCCAGGGAACACTGTAAATAAAGATAAACCACCCAGAGAACCACTGTAAATAAAGATACCACCCGGGACCACTGTAAATAAAGATAAACCACCCGGGGGACCACTGTAAATAAAGATAAACGACCCGGGGACCACTGTAAATAAAGATAAACCACCCAGAGACAACTGTAAATACAGATAAACCAACCAGAGACCACTGTAAATAAAGATAAACCACTCAGAGACCACTGTAAATAAAGATAAACCACCCTGGGACCACTGTAAATAAAGATAAACCACCCAGGGACCACTGTAAATAAAGATAAACCACCCAGGGTCCACTTTAAATAAAGATAAACCACCCGCGGACCACTGTAAATAAAGATAAACCACCCGTGAACCACTGTAAATAAAGATAAACCACCCAGAGACCACTGTAAATAAAGATAAACCACCCGGGGACAACTGAAAATAAAGATAAACCACCCGGGGACCACTGTAAATAAAGATAAACCACCCAGAGACAACTGTAAATACAGATAAACCAACCAGAGACCACTGTAATTAAAGATAAACCACCCAGGGACCACTGTAAATAAAGACAAACCACCCAGAGACCACTGTGAATAAAGATAAACCACCCGTGGACCACTGTAAATAAATATAAACCACCCAGGGGCCAATGTAAATAAAGATAAAGCACCCGGGGACCACTGTAAATAACGATAAACCACCCAGGGACCACTGTAAATAAAAGTCAACCACCCGGGACCACTGTAAATAAAGATAAACCACCCAGGGACCACTGTAAATAAAGATAAACCACCCAAAGACCACTGTAAATAAAGATAAACCACCCAGGAACCACTGTAAATAAAGATAAAGCACTCAGGGACCACTGTAAATAAAGTTAAACCACCCGGGGACCACTGTCAGTAAAGATAAACCACCCGGGAACCTCTGTAAATAAAGATAAACGACCCGGGGACCACTGTACATAAAGATAAACCACCCAGAGACCACAGTAAATAAAGATAAACCACCCAGGGACCACTGTAAATAAAGATAAACCACCCAGCGACCACTGTAAATAAAGATAAACCACCCAGAGACCACTGTAAATAAAGATAAACCACCCAGGGACCACTGTAAATAAAGATAAACCACCCAGGGCCCACTGTAAATAAAGATAAACGTCCCGGGGACCAATGTAAATAAAGATAATCCACCCGGGGACCACTGTAAATAAAGATAAACCACCCAGGAACCACTGTAAATAAAGATAAACCATCCAGGGACCACTGTAAATAAAGATAAACCACCCAGGGACCACTGTAAATAAGGATAAACCTCCCAGGGACCACTGTAACTAAAGATAAACCATACGGGGACCACTGTAAATAAAGATAAACCACTCAGGGACCACTGTAAATAAAGTTAAACCACCCAGAGACCACTGTAAATAAAGATAAACCACCAAGGGACCACTGTAAATAAAGATAAACCACCCGGGGACCACTGTAAATAAAGATAAACCACCCAGAGACCACTGTCAATAAAGATAAACCACCCGGGAACCACTGTAAATAAAGATAAACCACACAGGGACTATTGTAAATAAAGATAAACCACCCAGGGACCACTGTAAATAAAGATAAACCACCCAGGGACCACTGTGAATAAAGATAAACCACCCAGAGACCACTGTAAATAAAGATAATCCGCCCAGGGAACACTGTAAATAAAGATAAACCACCCAGGGACCACTGTAAATAAAGATAAACCACCCAGGGACCACTGTAAATAAAGATAAACCACACGGGGACCACTGTAAATAAAGATAAACCACCCAGGAACCACTGTAAATAAAGATAAACCACCCGGGGACCACTGTAAATTATATAAACCACCCAGGGGCCACTGTAAATAAAGATAAACTACACAGGGCCCACTGTAAATAAAGATAAACCGCCCAGGAACCACTGTAAATAAAGATAAACCACCCGGGGACTACTGTAAATTAAGATAAACCACCCAGGAACCACTGTAAATAAAGATAAACCACCCAGGGACCACTGTAAATAAAGATAAACCACCCGGGGACCACTGTAAATAAAGATAAACCACCCGGGGACTACTGTAAATAAAGATAAACCACACAGGGACCGCTGTAAATAAAGAAAAACTACACGGGGACCACTGTAAATAAAGATAAACCACCCAGGAACCACTGTAAATAAAGATAAACCACCCGGGGACCACTGTAAATAGAGGTAAATCGCCCGGACCACTGTAAATAAAGATAAACCACCCAGGAACCACTGTAAATAAAGATAAACCACCCTGGGACCACTGTAAATAAAGATAAACCACCCAGGGACCACTGTAAATAAAGATAAACCATCCAGGGACCACTGTAAATAAAGATAAACCACCCAGGGATCACTGTAAATAAGGATAAACCACCCAGGGACCACTGTAACTAAAGATAAACCATACGGGGACCACTGTAAATAAAGATAAACCACTCAGGGACCACTGTAAATAAAGTTAAACCACCCAGAGACCACTGTAAATAAAGATAAACCACCAAGGGACCACTGTAAATAAAGATAAACCACCCGGGGACCACTGTAAATAAAGATAAACTACCCAGAGACCACTGTCAATAAAGATAAACCACCCGGGAACCACTGTAAATAAAGATAAACCACACAGGGACTATTGTAAATAAAGATAAACCACCCAGGGACCACTGTAAATAAAGATAAACCACCCAGGGACCACTGTGAATAAAGATAAACCACACAGAGACCACTGTAAATAAAGATAGTCCGCCCAGGGAACACTGTAAATAAAGATAAACCACCCAGGGACCACTGTAAATAAAGATAAACCACCCAGGGACCACTGTAAATAAAGATAAACCACCCAGGGACCACTGTAAATAAAGATAAACCACACGGGGACCACTGTAAATAAAGATAAACCACCCAGGAACCACTGTAAATAAAGATAAACCACCCGGGGACCACTGTAAATTATATAAACCACCCAGGGACCACTGTAAATAAAGATAAACTACACAGGGACCACTGTAAATAAAGATAAACCACCCAGGAACCACTGTAAATAAAGATAAACCACCCTGGGACCACTGTAAATAAAGATAAACCACCCAGGGACCACTGTAAATAAAGATAAACCATCCAGGGACCACTGTAAATAAAGATAAACCACCCAGGGATCACTGTAAATAAGGATAAACCACCCAGGGACCACTGTAACTAAAGATAAACCACACAGAGACCACTGTAAATAAAGATAAACCACCCAGGGATCACTGTAAATAAGGATAAACCACCCTGGGACCACTGTGAATAAAGATAAACCACACAGAGACCACTGTAAATAAAGATAGTCCGCCCAGGGAACACTGTAAATAAAGATAAACCACCCAGGGACCACTGTAAATAAAGATAATCCACCCAGGGACCACTGTAAATAAAGATAAACCACACGGGGACCACTGTAAATAAAGATAAACCACCCAGGAACCACTGTAAATAAAGATAAACCACCCGGGGACCACTGTAAATTATATAAACCACCCAGGGACCACTGTAAATAAAGATAAACTACACAGGGACCACTGTAAATAAAGATAAACCACCCAGGAACCACTGTAAATAAAGATAAACCACCCGGGGACTACTGTAAATAAAGATAAACCACCCAGGAACCACTGTAAATAAAGATAAACCACCCAGGGACCACTGTAAATAAAGATAAACCACCCGGGGACCACTGTAAATAACGATAAACCACCCGGGGACTACTGTAAATAAAGATAAACCACACAGGGACCGCTGTAAATAAAGATAAACTACACGGGGACCACTGTAAATAAAGATAAACCACCCAGGAACCACTGTAAATAAAGATAAACCACCCGGGGACCACTGTAAATAAAGGTAAACCGCCCGGACCACTATAAATAAAGATAAACCACCCAGGAACTTCTGTAAATAAAGATAAACCACCCAGGAACCACTGTAAATTAAGTTAAACCACCCGGGGACCACTGTAAATAAAGATAAACCACCCGGGAACCACTGTAAATAAAGATAAACGACCCGGGGACCACTGTAAATAAAGTTAAACCACCCAGAGACCACAGTAAATAAAGATAAACCACCCAGGGACCACTGAAAATAAAGATAACCCACCCAGCGACAACTGTAAATAAAGATAAACCACCCAGAGACCACTGTAAATAAAGACAAACCACCCAGGGCCCACTGTAAATAAAGATAAACCACCCGGGGACCAATGTAAATAAAGATAAACCACCCGAGGACCACTGTAAATAAAGATAAACCACCCAGGGACCACTGTAAATAAAGATAAACCACCCAGGGACCACTGTAAATTAAGATAAACCACCCAGGGACCACTGTAAATAAGGATAAATCACCCAGGGACCACGGTAAATAAAGATAAACCACATGGGGACCACTGTAAATAAAGATAAACCAGTCAGGGACCACTGTAAATAAAGTTAAACCACCCAGAGACCACTGTAAATAAAGATAAACCACCCAGGGACCACTGTAAATAAAGATAAACCAGCCGGTGACCACTGTAAATAAAGATAAACCACCCAGAGACCACTGTCAATAAAGATAAACCACCCGGGAACCACTGTCAATAAAGATAAACCACCCAGGGACCATTGTAAATAAAGATAAACCACCCAAGGACCACTGTAAATAAAGAGAAACCACCGAGGGACCACTGTAAATAAAGATAAACCACCCAGAGATTACTGTAAATAAAGATAAACCACCCAGGGATCACTGTAAATAAAGATAAACCACCAGAGACCACTGTAAATAAAGATAAACCACCCAGGGACCACTGTAAATAAAGATAAACCACCCGGGACCACTGTAAATAAAGATAAACGACCCGGGACCACTGTAAATAAAGCTAAACCACCCAGAGACCACTGTAAATAAAGATAAACCACCCAGGGACCATTGTAAATAAAGATAAACCACCCATGGACCACTGTAAATAAAGATAAACCACCCAGGGACCACTGTAAATAAAGATAAACCACCCAGGGACCACTGTAAATAAAGATAAACCACCCAGGGACCACTGTAATTAAAGATAAACCACACGGGGACCACTGTAAATAAAGATAAACCACCCAGGAACCACTGTAAATAAAGATAAACCACCCGGGGACTCCTGTAAATAAAGATAAACCACCCAGGAACCACTGTAAATAAAGATAAACCACGCGGGGACCACTGTAAATTAAGATAAACCACCCAGGGACCACTGTAAATAAAGATAAACAACACGGGGACCACTGTAAATAAAGGTAAACCACCCAGAGATCACTGTAAATAAAGATAATCCACCCAGAGACCACTGTAAATAAAAATAAACCACCCGGGGACCACTGTAAATAAAGGTAAACCACCCAGGGACCACTGTAAATAAAGATAAACCACCCGGGAACCACTGAAAATAAAGTTAAACCACCCAGAGACCACTGTAAATAAAGATAAACCACCCAGGGCCCACTGTAAATGAAGATAAACCACCCAGGGACCACTGTAAATAAAGATAAACCACCCGGGAACCACTGTAAATAAAGTTAAACCACCCAGGAACCACTGTAAATAAAGATAAACCACCAGGGACCACTGTAAATAAAGATAAACCACCCGGGGACCACTGTAAATAAAGATAAACCACCCGGGGACTACTGGAAATAAAGATAAACCACACAGGGACCGCTGTAAATAAAGATAAACTACACGGGGACCACTGTAAATAAAGATAAACCACCCAGGAACCACTGTAAATAAAGATAAACCACCCGGGGACCACCCTAAATAAAGATAAACCACCCGGGGACCACTGTAAATAAAGATAAACCACCCGGGAACCACTGTAAATAAAGATAAACCAACCAGAGACCACTGTAAAAAAGATAAACCACCCAGGGACCACTGTAAATAAATATGAACCACCCGGGAACCACTGTAAATAAAGATAAACGACCCGGGGACCACTGTAAATAAAGTTAAACCACCCAGAGACCACAGTAAATAAAGATAAACCACCCAGGGACCACTGTAAATAAAGATAACCCACACAGCGACAACTGTAAATAAAGATAAACCAACCAGAGACCGCTGTAAATAAAGATAATCCTCCCAGGGACCACTGTAAATAAAGATAAACCACCCGGGGACCAATGTAAATAAAGATAAACCACCCGGGGACCACTGTAAATAAAGATAAACCACCCAGGGACCACTGTAAATAAAGATAAACCACCCAGGGACCACTGTAAATTAAGATAAACCACCCAGGGACCACTGTAAATAAATATAAACCACCCAGGGCCCACTGTAAATAAAGATAAACCACCCGGGGACCAATGTAAATAAAGATAAACCACCCGGGGACCACTGTAAATAAAGATAAACCACCCAGGGACCACTGTAAATAAAGATAAACCACCCAGGGACCACTGTAAATTAGGATAAACCACCCAGGGACCACTGTAAATAAGGGTAAACCACCCAGGGACCACGGTAAATAAAGATAAACCACATGGGGACCACTGTAAATAAAGATAAACCAGTCAGGGACCACTGTAAATAAAGTTAAACCACCCAGAGACCACTGTAAATAAAGATAAACCACCCAGGGACCACTGTAAATAAAGATAAACCACCCGGGGACCACTGTAAATAAAGATAAACCACCCAGAGACCACTGTCAATAAAGATAAACCACCCGGGAACCACTGTCAATAAAGATAAACCACCCAGGGACCATTGTAAATAAAGATAAACCACCCAAGGACCACTGTAAATAAAGAGAAACCACCCAGGGACCACTGTAAATAAAGATAAACCACCCAGAGACCACTGTAAATAAAGATAAACCACCCAGGGACCACTGTAAATAAAGATAAACCACCAGAGACCACTGTAAATAAAGATAAACCACCCAGGGACCACTGTAAATAAAGATAAACCACCCGGGACCACTGTAAATAAAGATAAACCACCCAGAGACTACTGTAAATAAAGATAAACCACCCAGGGACCACTGTAAATAAAGATAACCACCCAGGGACCACTGTGAATAAAGATAAACCACCCAGGGACCACTGTAAATAAAAATAAACCACTCAGGGACCACTGTAAATAAAGATAAACCACCCAGGGACCACTGTAAATAAAGATAAACCAACCGGGGACTACTGTAAATAAAGATAAACCACCCAGGAACCACTGTAAATAAAGATAAACCACCCGGGGACCACTGTAAATTAAGATAAACCACCCAGGGACCACTGTAAATAAAGATAAACGACACGGGGACCACTGTAAATAAAGATAAACCACCCAGGAACCACTGTAAATAAAGATAAACCACCCGGGGACTACTGTAAATAAAGATAAACCACCCAGGAACCACTGTAAATAAAGATAAACCACCCGGGGACCACTGTAAATTAAGATAAACCACCCGGGGACCACTGTAAATAAAGGTAAACCACCCAGAGATCACTGTAAATAAAGATAATCCACCCAGAGACCACTGTAAATAAAAATAAACCACCCGGGGACCACTGTAAATAAAGGTAAACCACCCAGGGACCACTGTAAATAAAGATAAACCACCCGGGAACCACTGAAAATAAAGTTAAACCACCCAGAGACCACTGTAAATAAAGATAAACCACCCAGGGCCCACTGTAAATGAAGATAAACCACCCAGGGACCACTGTAAATAAAGATAAACCACCCGGGAACCACTGTAAATAAAGTTAAACCACCCAGGAACCACTGTAAATAAAGATAAACCACCAGGGACCACTGTAAATAAAGATAAACCACCCGGGGACCACTGTAAATAAAGATAAACCA
Source organism: Scyliorhinus torazame (assembly GCF_047496885.1). NCBI lineage: Eukaryota > Metazoa > Chordata > Chondrichthyes > Carcharhiniformes > Scyliorhinidae > Scyliorhinus > Scyliorhinus torazame. The sequence continues at coordinate 58,613,689 of NC_092729.1, read as the reverse complement.
CCCGGGGACTACTGGAAATAAAGATAAACCACACAGGGACCGCTGTAAATAAAGATAAACTACACGGGGACCACTGTAAATAAAGATAAACCACCCAGGAACCACTGTAAATAAAGATAAACCACCCGGGGACCACCCTAAATAAAGATAAACCACCCGGGGACCACTGTAAATAAAGATAAACCACCCGGGAACCACTGTAAATAAAGATAAACCAACCAGAGACCACTGTAAAAAAGATAAACCACCCAGGGACCACTGTAAATAAATATGAACCACCCGGGAACCACTGTAAATAAAGATAAACGACCCGGGGACCACTGTAAATAAAGTTAAACCACCCAGAGACCACAGTAAATAAAGATAAACCACCCAGGGACCACTGTAAATAAAGATAACCCACACAGCGACAACTGTAAATAAAGATAAACCAACCAGAGACCGCTGTAAATAAAGATAATCCTCCCAGGGACCACTGTAAATAAAGATAAACCACCCGGGGACCAATGTAAATAAAGATAAACCACCCGGGGACCACTGTAAATAAAGATAAACCACCCAGGGACCACTGTAAATAAAGATAAACCACCCAGGGACCACTGTAAATTAAGATAAACCACCCAGGGACCACTGTAAATAAATATAAACCACCCAGGGCCCACTGTAAATAAAGATAAACCACCCGGGGACCAATGTAAATAAAGATAAACCACCCAGGGACCACTGTAAATAAAGATAAACCACCCAGGGACCACTGTAAATTAGGATAAACCACCCAGGGACCACTGTAAATAAGGGTAAACCACCCAGGGACCACGGTAAATAAAGATAAACCACATGGGGACCACTGTAAATAAAGATAAACCAGTCAGGGACCACTGTAAATAAAGTTAAACCACCCAGAGACCACTGTAAATAAAGATAAACCACCCAGGGACCACTGTAAATAAAGATAAACCACCCGGGGACCACTGTAAATAAAGATAAACCACCCAGAGACCACTGTCAATAAAGATAAACCACCCGGGAACCACTGTCAATAAAGATAAACCACCCAGGGACCATTGTAAATAAAGATAAACCACCCAAGGACCACTGTAAATAAAGAGAAACCACCCAGGGACCACTGTAAATAAAGATAAACCACCCAGAGACCACTGTAAATAAAGATAAACCACCCAGGGACCACTGTAAATAAAGATAAACCACCAGAGACCACTGTAAATAAAGATAAACCACCCAGGGACCACTGTAAATAAAGATAAACCACCCGGGACCACTGTAAATAAAGATAAACCACCCAGAGACTACTGTAAATAAAGATAAACCACCCAGGGACCACTGTAAATAAAGATAACCACCCAGGGACCACTGTGAATAAAGATAAACCACCCAGGGACCACTGTAAATAAAAATAAACCACTCAGGGACCACTGCAAATAAAGATAAACCACCCAGGGACCACTGTAAATAAAGATAAAGCACCCAGGGACCACTGTAATTAAAGATAAACCACACGGGGACCACTGTAAATAAAGATAAACCACACAGGAACCACTGTAAATAAAGATAAACCAACCAGGGACTACTGTAAATAAAGATAAACCACCCAGGAACCACTGTAAATAAAGATAAACCACCCGGGGACCACTGTAAATTAAGATAAACCACCCAGGGACCACTGTAAATAAAGATAAACGACACGGGGACCACTGTAAATAAAGATAAACCACCCAGGAACCACTGTAAATAAAGATAAACCACCCGGGGACTACTGTAAATAAAGATAAACCACCCAGGAACCACTGTAAATAAAGATAAACCACCCGGGGACCACTGTAAATTAAGATAAACCACCCGGGGACCACTGTAAATAAAGATAAACCACCCAGGGACCACTTTAAATAAAGATAAACCACCCAGGGACCACTGTAAATAAAGTTAAACCACCCAGAGATCACTGTAAATAAAGATAATCCACGCAGAGACCACTGTAAATAAAGATAAACCACCCGGGGACCACTGTAAATAAAGATAAACCACCCAGGGACCACTGTAAATAAAGATAAACCACCCGGGAACCACTGTAAATAAAGTTAAACCACCCAGAGACCACTGTAAATAAAGATAAACCACCCAGGGACCACTGTAAATAAAGATAAACCACCCGGGGACCACTGTAAATAAATATAAACCTCCCAGGGACCACTGTAAATAAAGATAAACCAAGGGGGACAACTGTAAATAAAGATAAACCACCCAGGGACCACTGTAAGTGAAGATAAACCACCCAGGGACCACTGTAAATAAAGATAAACCATCCGGGGACTACTGTAAATAAAGATAAACCACCCAGGGACTATTGTAAATAAAGATAAACCACCAGGGACCACTGTAAATAAAGATAAACCACCCGGGGACCACTGTAAATAAAGATAAACCACCCGGGGACTACTGTAAATAAAGATAAACCACACAGGGACCGCTGTAAATAAAGATAAACTACACGGGGACCACTGTAAATAAAGATAAACCACCCAGGAACCACTGTAAATAAAGATAAACCACCCGGGGACCACCTTAAATAAAGATAAACCACCCGGGGACCACTGTAAATAAAGATAAACCACCCGGGAACCACTGTAAATAAAGATAAACCACCCAGAGACCACTGTAAAAAAGATAAACCACCCAGGGACCACTGTAAATAAATATGAACCACCTGGGAACCACTGTAAATAAAGATAAACGACCCGGGGACTACTGTAAATAAAGTTAAACCACCCAGAGACCACAGTAAATAAAGATAAACCACCCAGGGACCACTGTAAATAAAGATAACCCACCCAGCGACAACTGTAAATAAAGATAAACCAACCAGAGACCGCTGTAAATTAAGATAATCCTCCCAGGGACCACTGTAAATAAAGATAAACCACCCGGGGACCAATGTAAATAAAGATAAACCACCCGGGGACCACTGTAAATAAAGATAAACCACCCAGGGACCACTGTAAATAAAGATAAACCACCCAGGGACCACTGTAAATTAAGATAAACCACCCAGGGACCACTGTAAATAAATATAAACCACCCAGGGCCCACTGTAAATTAAGATAAACCACCCGGGGACCAATGTAAATAAAGATAAACCACCCAGGGACCACTGTAAATAAAGATAAACCACCCAGGGACCACTGTAAATTAGGATAAACCACCCAGGGACCACTGTAAATAAGGATAAACCACCCAGGGACCACGGTAAATAAAGATAAACCACATGGGGACCACTGTAAATAACGATAAACCAGTCAGGGACCACTGTAAATAAAGTTAAACCACCCAGAGACCACTGTAAATAAAGATAAACCACCCAGGGACCACTGTAAATAAAGATAAACCACCCGGGGACCACTGTAAATAAAGATAAACCACCCAGAGACCACTGTCAATAAAGATAAACCACCCGGGAACCACTGTCAATAAAGATAAACCACCCAGGGACCATTGTAAATAAAGATAAACCACCCAAGGACTACTGTAAATAAAGAGAAACCACCCAGGGACCACTGTAAATGAAGATAAACCACCCAGAGACCACTGTAAATAAAGATAAACCACCCAGGGACCACTGTAAATAAAGATAAACCACCAGAGACCACTGTAAATAAAGATAAACCACCCAGGGACCACTGTAAATAAAGATAAACCACCCGGGACCACTGTAAATAAAGATAAACCACCCAGAGACCACTGTAAATAAAGATAAACCACCCAGGGACCACTGTAAATAAAGATAACCACCCAGGGACCACTGTAAATAAAGATAAACCACCAGAGACCACTGTAAATAAAGATAAACCACCCAGGGACCACTGTAAATAAAGATAAACCACCCGGGACCACTGTAAATAAAGATAAACCACCCAGAGACCACTGTAAATAAAGATAAACCACCCAGGGACCACTGTAAATAAAGATAACCACCCAGGGACCACTGTGAATAAAGATAAACCACCCAGGGACCACTGTAAATAAAGATAACCCACCCGGGACCACTGTAAATAAAGCTAAATCACCCAGAGACCACTGTAAATAAAGATAAACCACCCAGGGACCACTGTAAATAAATATAAACCACCCAGGGACCACTGTAAATAAATATAAACCACCCAGGGACCACTGTAAATAAAAATAAACCACTCAGGGACCACTGTAAATAAAGATAAACCACCCAGGGACCACTGTAAATAAAGATAAACCACCCAGGGACCACTGCAAATAAAGATAAACCACCCAGGGACCACTGTAAATAAAGATAAACCACCCGGGACCACTGTAAATAAAGCTAAACCACCCAGAGACCACTGTAAATAAAGATAAACCACCCAGGGACCATTGTAAATAAAGATAAACCACCCAGGGACCACTGTAAATAAAAATAAACCACTCAGGGACCACTGTAAATAAAGATAAACCACCCAGGGACCACTGTAAATAAAGATAAACCACCCAGGGACCACTGTAATTAAAGATAAACCACACGGGGACCACTGTAAATAAAGATAAACCACACAGGAACCACTGTAAATAAAGATAAACCAACCGGGGACTACTGTAAATAAAGATAAACCACCCAGGAACAACTGTAAATAAAGATAAATCACCCGGGGACCACTGTAAATTAAGATAAACCACCCAGGGACCACTGTAAATAAAGATAAACGACACGGGGACCACTGTAAATAAAGATAAACCACCCAGGAACCACTGTAAATAAAGATAAACCACCCGGGGACTACTGTAAATAAAGATAAACCACCCAGGAACCACTGTAAATAAAGATAAACCACCCGGGGACCACTGTAAATTAAGATAAACCACCCGGGGACCACTGTAAATAAAGATAAACCACCCAGGGACCACTTTAAATAAAGATAAACCACCCAGGGACCACTGTAAATAAAGTTAAACCACCCAGAGATCACTGTAAATAAAGATAATCCACGCAGAGACCACTGTAAATAAAGATAAACCACCCGGGGACCACTGTAAATAAAGATAAACCACCCAGGGACCACTGTAAATAAAGATAAACCACCCGGGAACCACTGTAAATAAAGTTAAACCACCCAGAGACCACTGTAAATAAAGATAAACCACCCAGGGACCACTGTAAATAAAGATAAACCACCCGGGGACCACTGTAAATAAATATAAACCTCCCAGGGACCACTGTAAATAAAGATAAACCAAGGGGGACAACTGTAAATAAAGATAAACCACCCAGGGACCACTGTAAGTGAAGATAAACCACCCAGGGACCACTGTAAATAAAGATAAACCATCCGGGGACTACTGTAAATAAAGATAAACCACCCAGGGACTATTGTAAATAAAGATAATCCACCAGGGACCACTGTAAATAAAGATAAACCACCCGGGGACCACTGTAAATAAAGATAAACCACCCGGGGACTAATGTAAATAAAGATAAACCACACAGGGACCGCTGTAAATAAAGATAAACTACACGGGGACCACTGTAAATAAAGATAAACCACCCAGGAACCACTGTAAATAAAGATAAACCACCCGGGGACCACCCTAAATAAAGATAAACCACCCGGGGACCACTTAAATAAAGATAAACCACCCGGGAACCACTGTAAATAAAGATAAACCGCCCAGAGACCACTGTAAAAAAGGTAAACCACCCAGGGACCACTGTAAATAAATATGAACCACCTGGGAACCACTGTAAATAAAGATAAACCACCCAGGGACCACTGTAAATAAAGTTAAACCACCCAGAGACCACAGTAAATAAAGATAAACCACCCAGGTACCACTGTAAATAAAGATAACCCACCCAGCGACAACTGTAAATAAAGATAAACCAACCAGAGACCGCTGTAAATTAAGATAATCCTCCCAGGGACCACTGTAAATAAAGATAAACCACCCGGGGACCAATGTAAATAAAGATAAACCACCCGGGGACCACTGTAAATAAAGATAAACCACCCAGGGACCACTGTAAATAAAGATAAACCACCCAGGGACCACTGTAAATTAAGATAAACCACCCAGGGACCACTGTAAATAAAGATAAACCACCCAGGAACCACTGTAAATAAAGATAAACCACCCGGGGACTACTGTAAATAAAGATAAACCACCCAGGAACCACTGTAAATAAAGATAAACCACCCGGGGACCACTGTAAATTAAGATAAACCACCCGGGGACCACTGTAAATAAAGATAAACCACCCAGGGACCACTTTAAATAAAGATAAACCACCCAGGGACCACTGTAAATAAAGTTAAACCACCCAGAGATCACTGTAAATAAAGATAATCCACGCAGAGACCACTGTAAATAAAGATAAACCACCCGGGGACCACTGTAAATAAAGATAAACCACCCAGGGACCACTGTAAATAAAGATAAACCACCCGGGAACCACTGTAAATAAAGTTAAACCACCCAGAGACCACTGTAAATAAAGATAAACCACCCAGGGACCACTGTAAATAAAGATAAACCACCCGGGGACCACTGTAAATAAATATAACCCTCCCAGGGACCACTGTAAATAAAGATAAACCAAGGGGGACAACTGTAAATAAAGATAAACCACCCAGGGACCACTGTAAGTGAAGATAAACCACCCAGGGACCACTGTAAATAAAGATAAACCATCCGGGGACTACTGTAAATAAAGATAAACCACCAGGGACCACTGTAAATAAAGATAAACCACCCGGGGACCACTGTAAATAAAGATAAACCACCCGGGGACTACTGTAAATAAAGATAAACCACACAGGGACCGCTGTAAATAAAGATAAACTACACGGGGACCACTGTAAATAAAGATAAACCACCCAGGAACCACTGTAAATAAAGATAAACCACCCGGGGACCACCCTAAATAAAGATAAACCACCCGGGGACCACTGTAAATAAAGATAAACCACCCGGGAACCACTGTAAATAAAGATAAACCGCCCAGAGACCACTGTAAAAAAGGTAAACCACCCAGGGACCACTGTAAATAAATATGAACCACCTGGGAACCACTGTAAATAAAGATAAACCACCCAGGGACCACTGTAAATAAAGTTAAACCACCCAGAGACCACAGTAAATAAAGATAAACCACCCAGGTACCACTGTAAATAAAGATAACCCACCCAGCGACAACTGTAAATAAAGATAAACCAACCAGAGACCGCTGTAAATTAAGATAATCCTCCCAGGGACCACTGTAAATAAAGATAAACCACCCGGGGACCAATGTAAATAAAGATAAACCACCCGGGGACCACTGTAAATAAAGATAAACCACCCAGGGACCACTGTAAATAAAGATAAACCACCCAGGGACCACTGTAAATTAAGATAAACCACCCAGGGACCACTGTAAATAAATATAAACCACCCAGGGCCCACTGTAAATTAAGATAAACCACCCGTGGACCAATGTAAATAAAGATAAACCACCCAGGGACCACTGTAAATAAAGATAAACCACCCAGGGACCACTGTAAATTAGGATAAACCACCCAGGGACCACTGTAAATAAGGATAAACCACCCAGGGACCACGGTAAATAAAGATAAACCACATGGGGACCACTGTAAATAAAGATAAACCAGTCAGGGACCACTGTAAATAAAGTTAAACCACCCAGAGACCACTGTAAATAAAGATAAACCACCCAGGGACCACTGTAAATAAAGATAAACCACCCGGGGACCACTGTAAATAAAGATAAACCACCCAGAGACCACTGTCAATAAAGATAAACCACCCGGGAACCACTGTCAATAAAGATAAACCACCCAGGGACCATTGTAAATAAAGATAAACCACCCAAGGACCACTGTAAATAAAGAGAAACCACCCAGGGACCACTGTAAATAAAGATAAACCACCCAGAGACCACTGTAAATAAAGATAAACCACCCAGGGACCACTGTAAATAAAGATAAACCACCAGAGACCACTGTAAATAAAGATAAACCACCCAGGGACCACTGTAAATAAAGATAAACCACCCGGGACCACTGTAAATAAAGATAAACCACCCAGAGACCACTGTAAATAAAGATAAACCACCCAGGGACCACTGTAAATAATGATAACCACCCAGGGACCACTGTAAATAAAGATAAACCACCAGAGACCACTGTAAATAAAGATAAACCACCCAGGGACCACTGTAAATAAAGATAAACCACCCGGGACCACTGTAAATAAAGATAAACCACCCAGAGACCACTGTAAATAAAGATAAACCACCCAGGGACCACTGTAAATAAAGATAACCACCCAGGGACCACTGTGAATAAAGATAAACCACCCAGGGACCACTGTAAATAAAGATAAACCACCCGGGACCACTGTAAATAAAGCTAAACCACCCAGATACCACTGTAAATAAAGATAAACCACCCAGGGACCACTGTAAATAAAGATAAACCACCCAGGGACCACTGTAAATAAAGATAAACCACCCAGGGACCACTGTAAATAAAAATAAACTACTCAGGGACCACTGTAAATAAAGATAAACCACCCAGGGACCACTGTAAATAAAGATAAACCACCCAGGGACCACTGCAAATAAAGATAAACCACCCAGGGACCACTGTAAATAAAGATAACCCACCCAGCGACAACTGTAAATAAAGATAAACCAACCAGAGACCGCTGTAAATTAAGATAATCCTCCCAGGGACCACTGTAAATAAAGATAAACCACCCGGGGACCAATGTAAATAAAGATAAACCACCAGGGACCACTGTAAATAAAGATAAACCACCCGGGGACCACTGTAAATAAAGATAAACCACCCGGGGACTACTGTAAATAAAGATAAACCACACAGGGACCGCTGTAAATAAAGATAAACTACACGGGGACCACTGTAAATAAAGATAAACCACCCAGGAACCACTGTAAATAAAGATAAACCACCCGGGGACCACCCTAAATAAAGATAAACCACCCGGGGACCACTGTAAATAAAGATAAACCACCCGGGAACCACTGTAAATAAAGATAAACCGCCCAGAGACCACTGTAAAAAAGGTAAACCACCCAGGGACCACTGTAAATAAATATGAACCACCTGGGAACCACTGTAAATAAAGATAAACCACCCAGGGACCACTGTAAATAAAGTTAAACCACCCAGAGACCACAGTAAATAAAGATAAACCACCCAGGTACCACTGTAAATAAAGATAACCCACCCAGCGACAACTGTAAATAAAGATAAACCAACCAGAGACCGCTGTAAATTAAGATAATCCTCCCAGGGACCACTGTAAATAAAGATAAACCACCCGGGGACCAATGTAAATAAAGATAAACCACCCGGGGACCACTGTAAATAAAGATAAACCACCCAGGGACCACTGTAAATAAAGATAAACCACCCAGGGACCACTGTAAATTAAGATAAACCACCCAGGGACCACTGTAAATAAATATAAACCACCCAGGGCCCACTGTAAATTAAGATAAACCACCCGTGGACCAATGTAAATAAAGATTAACCACCCAGGGACCACTGTAAATAAAGATAAACCACCCAGGGACCACTGTAAATTAGGATAAACCACCCAGGGACCACTGTAAATAAGGATAAACCACCCAGGGACCACGGTAAATAAAGATAAACCACATGGGGACCACTGTAAATAAAGATAAACCAGTCAGGGACCACTGTAAATAAAGTTAAACCACCCAGAGACCACTGTAAATAAAGATAAACCACCCAGGGACCACTGTAAATAAAGATAAACCACCCGGGGACCACTGTAAATAAAGATAAACCACCCAGAGACCACTGTCAATAAAGATAAACCACCCGGGAACCACTGTCAATAAAGATAAACCACCCAGGGACCATTGTAAATAAAGATAAACCACCCAAGGACCACTGTAAATAAAGAGAAACCACCCAGGGACCACTGTAAATAAAGATAAACCACCCAGAGACCACTGTAAATAAAGATAAACCACCCAGGGACCACTGTAAATAAAGATAAACCACCAGAGACCACTGTAAATAAAGATAAACCACCCAGGGACCACTGTAAATAAAGATAAACCACCCGGGACCACTGTAAATAAAGATAAACCACCCAGAGACCACTGTAAATAAAGATAAACCACCCAGGGACCACTGTAAATAATGATAACCACCCAGGGACCACTGTAAATAAAGATAAACCACCAGAGACCACTGTAAATAAAGATAAACCACCCAGGGACCACTGTAAATAAAGATAAACCACCCGGGACCACTGTAAATAAAGATAAACCACCCAGAGACCACTGTAAATAAAGATAAACCACCCAGGGACCACTGTAAATAAAGATAAACCACCCAGGGACCACTGTAAATTAAGATAAACCACCCAGGGACCACTGTAAATAAATATAAACCACCCAGGGCCCACTGTAAATTAAGATAAACCACCCGTGGACCAATGTAAATAAAGATTAACCACCCAGGGACCACTGTAAATAAAGATAAACCACCCAGGGACCACTGTAAATTAGGATAAACCACCCAGGGACCACTGTAAATAAGGATAAACCACCCAGGGACCACGGTAAATAAAGATAAACCACATGGGGACCACTGTAAATAAAGATAAACCAGTCAGGGACCACTGTAAATAAAGTTAAACCACCCAGAGACCACTGTAAATAAAGATAAACCACCCAGGGACCACTGTAAATAAAGATAAACCACCCGGGGACCACTGTAAATAAAGATAAACCACCCAGAGACCACTGTCAATAAAGATAAACCACCCGGGAACCACTGTCAATAAAGATAAACCACCCAGGGACCATTGTAAATAAAGATAAACCACCCAAGGACCACTGTAAATAAAGAGAAACCACCCAGGGACCACTGTAAATAAAGATAAACCACCCAGAGACCACTGTAAATAAAGATAAACCACCCAGGGACCACTGTAAATAAAGATAAACCACCAGAGACCACTGTAAATAAAGATAAACCACCCAGGGACCACTGTAAATAAAGATAAACCACCCGGGACCACTGTAAATAAAGATAAACCACCCAGAGACCACTGTAAATAAAGATAAACCACCCAGGGACCACTGTAAATAATGATAACCACCCAGGGACCACTGTAAATAAAGATAAACCACCAGAGACCACTGTAAATAAAGATAAACCACCCAGGGACCACTGTAAATAAAGATAAACCACCCGGGACCACTGTAAATAAAGATAAACCACCCAGAGACCACTGTAAATAAAGATAAACCACCCAGGGACCACTGTAAATAAAGATAACCACCCAGGGACCACTGTGAATAAAGATAAACCACCCAGGGACCACTGTAAATAAAGATAAACCACCCGGGACCACTGTAAATAAAGCTAAACCACCCAGATACCACTGTAAATAAAGATAAACCACCCAGGGACCACTGTAAATAAAGATAAACCACCCAGGGACCACTGTAAATAAAGATAAACCACCCAGGGACCACTGTAAATAAAAATAAACTACTCAGGGACCACTGTAAATAAAGATAAACCACCCAGGGACCACTGTAAATAAAGATAAACCACCCAGGGACCACTGCAAATAAAGATAAACCACCCAGGGACCACTGTAAATAAAGATAAACCACCCGGGACCACTGTAAATAAAGCTAAACCACCCAGAGACCACTGTAAATAAAGATAAACCACCCAGGGACCATTGTAAATAAAGATAAACCACCCAGGGACCACTGTAAATAAAAATAAACCACTCAGGGACCACTGTAAATAAAGATAAACCACCCAGGGACCACTGTAAATAAAGATAAACCACCCAGGGACCACTGTAATTAAAGATAAACCACACGGGGACCACTGTAAATAAAGATAAACCACACAGGAACCACTGTAAATAAAGATAAACCAACCGGGGACTACTGTAAATAAAGATAAACCACCCAGGAACCACTGTAAATAAAGATAAACCACCCGGGGACCACTGTAAATTAAGATAAACCACCCAGGGACCACTGTAAATAAAGATAAACGACACGGGGACCACTGTAAATAAAGATAAACCACCCAGGAACCACTGTAAATAAAGATAAACCACCCGGGGACTACTGTAAATAAAGATAAACCACCCAGGAACCACTGTAAATAAAGATAAACCACCCGGGGACCACTGTAAATTAAGATAAACCACCCGGGGACCACTGTAAATAAAGATAAACCACCCAGGGACCACTTTAAATAAAGATAAACCACCCAGGGACCACTGTAAATAAAGTTAAACCACGCAGAGATCACTGTAAATAAAGATAATCCACGCAGAGACCACTGTAAATAAAGATAAACCACCCGGGGACCACTGTAAATAAAGATAAACCACCCAGGGACCACTGTAAATAAAAATAAACCACCCGGGAACCACTGTAAATAAAGTTAAACCACCCAGAGACCACTGTAAATAAAGATAAACCACCCAGGGACCACTGTAAATAAAGATAAACCACCCGGGGACCACTGTAAATAAATATAAACCTCCCAGGGACCACTGTAAATAGAGATAAACCAAGGGGGACAACTGTAAATAAAGATAAACCACCCAGGCACCACTGTAAGTGAAGATAAACCACCCAGGGACCACTGTAAATAAAGATAAACCATCCGGGGACTACTGTAAATAAAGATAAACCACCCAGGGACTATTGTAAATAAAGATAAACCACCAGGGACCACTGTAAATAAAGATAAACCACCCGGGGACCACTGTAAATAAAGATAAACCACCCGGGGACTACTGTAAATTAAGATAAACCACACAGGGACCGCTGTAAATAAAGATAAACTACACGGGGACCACTGTAAATAAAGATAAACCACCCAGGAACCACTGTAAATAAAGATAAACCACCCGGGGACCACCCTAAATAAAGATAAACCACCCGGGGACCACTGTAAATAAAGATAAACCACCCGGGAACCACTGTAAATAAAGATAAGCCACCCAGAGACCACTGTAAAAAAGATAAACCACCCAGGGACCACTGTAAATAAATATGAACCACCCGGGAACCACTGTAAATAAAGATAAACGACCCGGGGACCACTGTAAATAAAGTTAAACCACCCAGAGACCACAGTAAATAAAGATAAACCACCCAGGGACCACTGTAAATAAAGATAACCCACCCAGCGACAACTGTAAATAAAGATAAACCAACCAGAGACCGCTGTAAATAAAGATAATCCTCCCAGGGACCACTGTAAATAAAGATAAACCACCCGGGGACCAATGTAAATAAAGATAAACCACCCGGGGACCACTGTAAATAAAGATAAACCACCCAGGGACCACTGTAAATAAAGATAAACCACCCAGGGACCACTGTAAATTAAGATAAACCACCCAGGGACCACTGTAAATAAATATAAACCACCCAGGGCCCACTGTAAATAAAGATAAACCACCCGGGGACCAATGTAAATAAAGATAAACCACCCGGGGACCACTGTAAATAAAGATAAACCACCCAGGGACCACTGTAAATAAAGATAAACCACCCAGGGACCACTGTAAATTAGGATAAACCACCCAGGGACCACTGTAAATAAGGATAAACCACCCAGGGACCACGGTAAATAAAGATAAACCACATGGGGACCACTGTAAATAAAGATAAACCAGTCAGGGACCACTGTAAATAAAGTTAAACCACCCAGAGACCACTGTAAATAAAGATAAACCACCCAGGGACCACTGTAAATAAAGATAAACCACCCGGGGACCACTGTAAATAAAGATAAACCACCCAGAGACCACTGTCAATAAAGATAAACCACCCGGGAACCACTGTCAATAAAGATAAACCACCCAGGGACCATTGTAAATAAAGATAAACCACCCAAGGACCACTGTAAATAAAGAGAAACCACCCAGGGACCACTGTAAATAAAGATAAACCACCCAGAGACCACTGTAAATAAAGATAAACCACCCAGGGACCACTGTAAATAAAGATAAACCACCAGAGACCACTGTAAATAAAGATAAACCACCCAGGGACCACTGTAAATAAAGATAAACCACCCGGGACCACTGTAAATAAAGATAAACCACCCAGAGACCACTGTAAATAAAGATAAACCACCCAGGGACACTGTAAATAAAGATAACCACCCAGGGTCCACTGTGAATAAAGATAAACCACCCAGGGACCACTGTAAATAAAGATAAACCACCCGGGACCACTGTAAATAAAGCTAAACCACCCAGAGACCGCTGTAAATAAAGATAAACCACCCAGGGACCACTGTAAATAAAGATAAACCACCCAGGGACCACTGTAAATAAAGATAAACCACCCAGGGACCACTGTAAATAAAAATAAACCACTCAGGGACCACTGTAAATAAAGATAAACCACCCAGGGACCACTGTAAATAAAGATAAACCACCCAGGGACCACTGCAAATAAAGATAAACCACCCAGGGACCACTGTAAATAAAGATAAACCACCCGGGACCACTGTAAATAAAGCTAAACCACCCAGAGACCACTGTAAATAAAGATAAACCACCCAGGGATCATTGTAAATAAAGATAAAACACCCAGGGACCACTGTAAATAAAAATAAACCACTCAGGGACCACTGTAAATAAAGATAAACCACCCAGGGACCACTGTAAATAAAGATAAACCACCCAGGGACCACTGTAATTAAAGATAAACCACACGGGGACCACTGTAAATAAAGATAAACCACACAGGAACCACTGTAAATAAAGATAAACCAACCGGGGACTACTGTAAATAAAGATAAACCACCCAGGAACCACTGTAAATAAAGATAAACCACCCGGGGACCACTGTAAATTAAGATAAACCACCCAGGGACCACTGTAAATAAAGATAAACGACACGGGGACCACTGTAAATAAAGATAAACCACCTAGGAACCACTGTAAATAAAGATAAACCACCCGGGGACTACTGTAAATAAAGATAAACCACCCAGGAACCACTGTAAATAAAGATAAACCACCCGGGGACCACTGTAAATTAAGATAAACCACCCGAGGACCACTGTAAATAAAGATAAACCACCCAGGGACCATTTTAAATAAAGATAAACCACCCAGGGACCACTGTAAATAAAGTTAAACCACCCAGAGATCACTGTAAATAAAGATAATCCACGCAGAGACCACTGTAAATAAAGATAAACCACCCGGGGACCACTGTAAATAAAGATAAACCACCCAGGGACCACTGTAAATAAAGATAAACCACCCGGGAACCACTGTAAATAAAGTTAAACCACCCAGAGACCACTGTAAATAAAGATAAACCACCCAGGGACCACTGTAAATAAAGATAAACCACCCGGGGACCACTGTAAATAAATATAAACCTCCCAGGGACCACTGTAAATAAAGATAAACCAAGGGGGACAACTGTAAATAAAGATAAACCACCCAGGGACCACTGTAAGTGAAGATAAACCACCCAGGGACCACTGTAAATAAAGATAAACCATCCGGGGACTACTGTAAATAAAGATAAACCACCCAGGGACTATTGTAAATAAAGATAAACCACCCGGGGACCACTGTAAATAAAGATAAACCATCCGGGGACTACTGTAAATAAAGATAAACCACCCGGGGACCACTGTAAATAAAGATAAACCACCCAGGGACCACTGTAAATAAAGATAAACCACCCAGGGACCACTGTAAATAAAGATAAACCACACAGGAACCACTGTAAATAAAGATAAACCACCCAGGGACTATTGTAAATAAAGATAAACCACCCGGGGACCACTGTAAATAAAGATAAACCACCAGGGAACCACTGTAAATAAAGATAAACCACCCAGGAACCACTGTAAATAAAGATAAACCACCAGGGAACCACTGTAAGTAAAGTTAAACCACCCAGGCACCACTGTAAAAAAAGATAAAACACCCGGGTCCACTGTAAATAAAGATAAACCCAGGGACCACTGTAAATAAAGATAAACCACCCGGGACCACAGTAAATAAAGATAAACCACCCGGGGGACCGCTGTAAATAAAGATCAACGACCCGGGGACCACTGTAAATGAAGATAATCCACCCAGGGACCACTGTAAATAAAGATAAACCACCCAGGGACCACTGTAAATAAAGATAAACAACAAAGAGACCACTGTCAATACAGATAAACCACTCAGAGACCAATGTAAATAAAGATAAACCACCCAGGGTCCACTTTAAATAAAGATAAACCACCCAGGGACCACTGTAAATAAAGATAAACCACCCAGAGACCACTGTGAATAAAGATAAACCACCCGTGGACCACTGTAAATAAACATAAACCACCCAGGGCCCAGTGTAAATAAAGATAAAGCACCCGAGGACCACTGTAAATAACGATAAACCACCCAGGGACCACTGTAAATAAAAGTCAACCACCCAGGGACCACTGTAAATAAAGATAAACCACCCAGGGACCACTGTAAATAAAGGTAAACCACCCAAAGACCACTGTAAATAAAGATAAACCGCCCGGGACCACTGTAAATAAAGATAAACCACCCAGGAACCATTGTAAATAAAGATAAACCACTCAGGGACCACGGTAAATAAAGTTAAACCACCCGGGGACCACTGTAAGTAAAGATAAACCACCCGGGAACCACTGTAAATAAAGATAAACGACCCGGGGACCACTGTAAATAAAGATAAACCACCCAGAGACCACAGTAAATAAAGATAAACCACCCTGGGACCACTGTAAATAAAGATAAACCACCCAGGAACCACTGTAAATAAAGATAAACCATCCAGGGACCACTGTAAATAAAGATAAACCACCCAGGGACCACTGTAAATAAAGATAAACCACCCAGGGACCATTGTAAATAAAGATAAACCACACGGGGACCACTGTAAATAAAGAAAAACCACCCAGGAACCACTGTAAATAAAGATAAACCACCCGGGGACTACTGTAAATAAAGATAAACCACCCAGGAACCACTGTAAATAAAGAGAAACCACCCGGGGACCACTGTAAATTAAGATAAACCACCAGAGACCACTGTAAATAAAGATAAACCACCCAGGGACCACTGTAAATAAAGATAAACCACCCGGGACCACTGTAAATAAAGATAAACCACCCGGGACCACTGTAAATAAAGCTAAACCACCCAGAGACCACTGTAAATAAAGATAAACCACCCAGGGACCATTGTAAATAAAGATAAACCACCCAGGGACCACTGTAAATAAAAATAAACCACTCAGGGACCACTGTAAATAAAGATAAACCACCCAGGGACCACTGTAAATAAAGATAAACCACCCAGGGACCACTGTAATTAAAGATAAACCACACGGGGACCACTGTAAATAAAGATAAACCACCCAGGAACCACTGTAAATAAAGATAAACCACCCGGGGACTACTGTAAATAAAGATAAACCACCCAGGAACCACTGTAAATAAAGATAAACCACCCGGGGACCACTGTAAATTAAGATAAACCACCCAGGGACCACTGTAAATAAAGATAAACGACACGGGGACCACTGTAAATAAAGATAAACCACCCAGGAACCACTGTAAATAAAGATAAACCACCCGGGGACTACAGTAAATAAAGATAAACCACCCAGGAACCACTGTAAATAAAGATAACCACCCGGGGACCACTGTAAATTAAGCTAAACCACCCGGGGACCACTGTAAATGAAGATAAACCACCCAGGGACCACTTTAAATAAAGATAAACCACCCAGGGACCACTGTAAATAAAGGTAAACCACCCAGAGATCACTGTAAATAAAGATAGTCCACCCAGAGACCACTGTAAATAAAGATAAACCACCCGGGGACCACTGTAAATAAAGATAAACCACCCAGGGACCACTGTAAATAAAGATAAACCACCCGGGAACCACTGTAAATAAAGTTAAACCACCCAGAGACCACTGTAAATAAAGATAAACCACCCAGGGACGACTGTAAATAAAGATAAACCACCCGGGGACCACTGTAAATAAATATAAACCTCCCAGGGACCACTGTAAATAAAGATAAACCAAGGGGGACAACTGTAAATAAAGATAAACCACCCAGGGACCACTGTAAGTGAAGATAAACCACCCAGGGACCACTGTAAATGAAGATAAACCATCCGGGGACTACTGTAAATAAAGATAAACCACCCAGGGACTATTGTAAATAAAGATAAACCACCCGGGGACCACTGTAAATAAAGATAAACCATCCGGGGACTACTGTAAATAAAGATAAACCACCCAGGGACTATTGTAAATAAAGATAAACCACCCAAGAACCACTGCAAATAAAGATAAACCACACAGGAACCACTGTAAATAAAGATAAACCACCCAGGGACTATTGCAAATAAAGATAAACCACCCGGGGACCACTGTAAATAGAGATAAACCACCCAGAGACCACTGTAAATAAAGATAAACCACCCAGGAACCACTGTAATTAAAGATAAACCACCAGGGGACCACTGTAAGTAAAGTTAAACCACCCAGGCACCACTGTAAAAAAAGATAAAACACCCGGGTCCACTGTAAATAAAGATAAACCCAGGGACCACTGTAAATAAAGATAAACCACCCGGGACCACAGTAAATAAAGATAAACCACCCGGGGGACCGCTGTAAATAAAGATCAACGACCCGGGGACCACTGTAAATGAAGATAATCCACCCAGGGACCACTGTAAATAAAGATAAACCTCCCAGGGACCACTGTAAATAAAGATAAACCAAGGGGGACAACTGTAAATAAAGATAAACCACCCAGGGACCACTGTAAGTGAAGATAAACCACCCAGGGACCACTGTAAATAAAGATAAACCATCCGGGGACTACTGTAAATAAAGATAAACCACCCAGGGACTATTGTAAATAAAGATAAACCACCCGGGGACCACTGTAAATAAAGATAAACCATCCGGGGACTACTGTAAATAAAGATAAACCACCCAGGGACTATTGTAAATAAAGATAAACCACCCAAGAACCACTGTAAATAAAGATAAACCACACAGGAACCACTGTAAATAAAGATAAACCACCCAGGGACTATTGTAAATAAAGATAAACCACCCGGGGACCACTGTAAATAAAGATAAACCACCCAGAGACCACTGTAAATAAAGATAAACCACCCAGGAACCACTGTAAATAAAGATAAACCACCAGGGAACCACTGTAAGTAAAGTTAAACCACCCAGGCACCACTGTAAAAAAAGATAAAACACCCGGGTCCACTGTAAATAAAGATAAACCCAGGGACCACTGTAAATAAAGATAAACCACCCGGGACCACAGTAAATAAAGATAAACCACCCGGGGGACCGCTGTAAATAAAGATCAACGACCCGGGGACCACTGTAAATGAAGATAATCCACCCAGGGACCACTGTAAATAAAGATAAACCACCCGGGAACCACTGGAAATAAAGTTAAACCACCCAGAGACCACTGTAAATAAAGATAAACCACCCAGGGACCACTGTAAATAAAGATAAACCACCCGGGAACCACTGTAAATAAAGTTAAACCACCCAGGGACCACTGTAAATAAAGATAAACCACCCAGGGACCACTGTAAATAAAGATAAACCACCCAGGGACCACTGTAAATAAAGATAAACAACCCAGAGACCACTGTCAATACAGATAAACCACTCAGAGACCAATGTAAATAAAGATAAACCACCCAGGGTCCACTTTAAATAAAGATAAACCACCCAGGGACCACTGTAAATAAAGATAAACCACCCAGAGACCACTGTGAATAAAGATAAACCACCCGTGGACCACTGTAAATAAACATAAACCACCCAGGGGCCAGTGTAAATAAAGATAAAGCACCCGAGGACCACTGTAAATAACGATAAACCACCCAGGGACCACTGTAAATAAAAGTCAACCACCCAGGGACCACTGTAAATAAAGATAAACCACCCAGGGACCACTGTAAATTAAGATAAACCACCCAGGGACCACTGTAAATAAAGATAAACGACACGGGGACCACTGTAAATAAAGATAAACCACCCAGGAACCACTGTAAATAAAGATAAACCACCCGGGGACTACAGTAAATAAAGATAAACCACCCAGGAACCACTGTAAATAAAGATAACCACCCGGGGACCACTGTAAATTAAGCTAAACCACCCGGGGACCACTGTAAATGAAGATAAACCACCCAGGGACCACTTTAAATAAAGATAAACCACCCAGGGACCACTGTAAATAAAGGTAAACCACCCAGAGATCACTGTAAATAAAGATAGTCCACCCAGAGACCACTGTAAATAAAGATAAACCACCCGGGGACCACTGTAAATAAAGATAAACCACCCAGGGACCACTGTAAATAAAGATAAACCACCCGGGAACCACTGTAAATAAAGTTAAACCACCCAGAGACCACTGTAAATAAAGATAAACCACCCAGGGACGACTGTAAATAAAGATAAACCACCCGGGGACCACTGTAAATAAATATAAACCTCCCAGGGACCACTGTAAATAAAGATAAACCAAGGGGGACAACTGTAAATAAAGATAAACCACCCAGGGACCACTGTAAGTGAAGATAAACCACCCAGGGACCACTGTAAATGAAGATAAACCATCCGGGGACTACTGTAAATAAAGATAAACCACCCAGGGACTATTGTAAATAAAGATAAACCACCCGGGGACCACTGTAAATAAAGATAAACCACCCGGGGACCACTGTAAATAAAGACAAACCACCCAGGGACCACTGTAAATAAAGATAAACCACCCGGGAACCACTGTAAATAAAGTTAAACCACCCAGAGACCACTGTAAATAAAGATAAACCACCCAGGGACGACTGTAAATAAAGATAAACCACCCGGGGACCACTGTAAATAAATATAAACCTCCCAGGGACCACTGTAAATAAAGATAAACCAAGGGGGACAACTGTAAATAAAGATAAACCACCCAGGGACCACTGTAAGTGAAGATAAACCACCCAGGGACCACTGTAAATGAAGATAAACCATCCGGGGACTACTGTAAATAAAGATAAACCACCCAGGGACTATTGTAAATAAAGATAAACCACCCGGGGACCACTGTAAATAAAGATAAACCATCCGGGGACTACTGTAAATAAAGATAAACCACCCAGGGACTATTGTAAATAAAGATAAACCACCCAAGAAGAACCACTGCAAATAAAGATAAACCACACAGGAACCACTGTAAATAAAGATAAACCACCCAGGGACTATTGCAAATAAAGATAAACCACCCGGGGACCACTGTAAATAGAGATAAACCACCCAGAGACCACTGTGAATAAAGATAAACTACCCAGGAACCACTGTAATAAAAGATAAACCACCAGGGGACCACTGTAAGTAAAGTTAAACCACCCAGGCACCACTGTAAAAAAAGATAAAACACCCGGGTCCACTGTAAATAAAGATAAACCCAGGGACCACTGTAAATAAAGATAAACCACCCGGGACCACAGTAAATAAAGATAAACCACCCGGGGGACCGCTGTAAATAAAGATCAACGACCCGGGGAGCACTGTAAATGAAGATAATCCACCCAGGGACCACTGTAAATAAAGATAAACCACCCAGGGAACACTGTAAATAAAGATAAACAACCCAGAGACCACTGTGAATACAGATAAACCACTCAGAGACCAATGTAAATAAAGATAAACCACCCAGGGTCCACTTTAAATAAAGATAAACCACCCAGGGACCACTGTAAATAAAGATAAACCACCCAGAGACCACTGTGAATAAAGATAAACCACCCGTGGACCACTGTAAATAAACATAAACCACCCAGGGGCCAGTGTAAATAAAGATAAAGCACCCGAGGACCACTGTAAATAACGATAAACCACCCAGGGACCACTGTAAATAAAAGTCAACCACCCAGGGACCACTGTAAATAAAGATAAACCACCCAGGGACCACTGTAAATAAAGGTAAACCACCCAAAGACCACTGTAAATAAAGATAAACCGCCCGGGACCACTGTAAATAAAGATAAACCACCCAGGAACCACTGTAAATAAAGATAAACCACTCAGGGACCACGGTAAATAAAGTTAAACCACCCGGGGACCACTATAAGTAAAGATAAACCACCCGGGAACCACTGTAAATAAAGATAAACGACCCGGGGACCACTGTAAATAAAGATAAACCACCCAGAGACCACAGTAAATAAAGATAAACCACCCAGGGACCACTGTAAATAAAGATAAACCACCCAGCGACCACTGTAAATAAAGATAAACCACCCAGAGACCACTGTAAATGAAGATAAACCACCCAGGGACCACTGTAAATAAAGATAAACCACCCAGGGCCCACTGTAAATAAAGATAAATGACCCGGGGACCAATGTAAATAAAGATAAACCACCCGGGGACCACTGTAAATAAAGATAAACCACCCAGGAACCACTGTAAATAAAGATAAACCATCCAGGGACCACTGTAAATAAAGATAAACCACCCAGGGACCACTGTAAATAAGGATAAACCACCCAGGGACCACTTTAAATAAAGATAAACCATACGGGGACCACTGTAAATAAAGATAAACCACTCAGGGACCACTGTAAATAAAGTTAAACCACCCAGAGACCACTGTAATTAAAGATAAACCACCCAGGGACCACTGTAAATAAAGATAAACCACCCGGGGACCACTGTAAATAAAGATAAACCACCCAGAGAGCACTGTCAATAAAGATAAACCACCCGGGAACCACTGTAAATAAAGATAAACCACACAGCGACCATTGTAAATAAAGATAAACCACCCAGGGACCACTGTAAATAAAGATAAACCACCCAGGGACCACTGTGAATAAAGATAAACCACCCAGAGACCACTGTAAATAAAGATAATCCACCCAGGGACCACTGTAAATAAAGATAAACCACCCAGGGACCACTGTAAATAAAGATAAACCATCCGGGGACTACTGTAAATAAAGATAAACCACCCAGGGTCTATTGTAAATAAAGATAAACCACCCGGGGACCACTGTAAATAAAGATAAACCATCCGGGGACTACTGTAAATAAAGAGAAACCACCCAGGGACTATTGTAAATAAAGATAAACCACCCAAGAACCACTGTAAATAAAGATAAACCACACAGGAACCACTGTAAATAAAGATAAACCACCCAGGGACTATTGTAAATAAAGATAAACCACCCGGGGACCACTGTAAATAAAGATAAACCACCCAGAGACCACTGTAAATAAAGATAAACCACCCAGGAACCATTGTAATTAAAGATAAACCACCAGGGGACCACTGTAAGTAAAGTTAAACCACCCAGGCACCACTGTAAAAAAAGATAAAACACCCGGGTCCACTGTAAATAAAGATAAACCCAGGGACCACTGTAAATAAAGATAAACCACCCGGGACCACAGTAAATAAAGATAAACCACCCGGGGGACCGCTGTAAATAAAGATCAACGACCCGGGGACCACTGTAAATGAAGATAATGCACCCAGGGACCACTGTAAATAAAGATAAACCACCCAGGGACCACTGTAAATAAAGATAAACAACCCAGAGACCACTGTGAATACAGATAAACCACTCAGAGACCAATGTAAATAAAGATAAACCACCCAGAGACCACTGTGAATAAAGATAAACCACCCGTGGACCACTGTAAATAAACATAAACCACCCAGGGGCCAGTGTAAATAAAGATAAAGCACCCGAGGACCACTGTAAATAACGATAAACCACCCAGGGACCACTGTAAATAAAAGTCAACCACCCAGGGACCACTGTAAATAAAGATAAACCACCCAGGGACCACTGTAAATAAAGATAAACCACCCAGAGACCACTGTGAATAAAGATAAACCACCCGTGGACCACTGTAAATAAACATAAACCACCCAGGGGCCAGTGTAAATAAAGATAAAGCACCCGAGGACCACTGTAAATAACGATAAACCACCCAGGGACCACTGTAAATAAAAGTCAACCACCCAGGGACCACTGTAAATAAAGATAAACCACCCAGGGACCACTGTAAATAAAGGTAAACCACCCAAAGACCACTGTAAATAAAGATAAACCGCCCGGGACCACTGTAAATAAAGATAAACCACCCAGGAACCACTGTAAATAAAGATAAACCACTCAGGGACCACGGTAAATAAAGTTAAACCACCCGGGGACCACTGTAAGTGAAGATAAACCACCCGGGAACTACTGTAAATAAAGATAAACGACCCGGGGACCACTGTAAATAAAGATAAACCACCCAGAGACCACAGTAAATAAAGATAAACCACCCAGGGACCACTGTAAATAAAGATAAACCACCCAGGGACCACTGTAAATAAAGATAAATCACCCAGGGCCCACTGTAAATAAAGATAAATGACCCAGAGACCACAGTAAATAAAGATAAACCACCCGGGAACCACTGTAAATAAAGATAAACCACCCAGGGACCACTGTAAATAAAGATAAACCACCCAGAGACCACAATAAATAAAGATAAACCACCCAGGGACCACTGTAAAAAAAGATAAACCAACCAGCGACAACTGTAAATAAAGATAAACCACCCAGAGACCACTGTAAATAAAGATAAACCACCCAGGGACCACTGTAAATAAAGATAAATCACCCAGGGCCCACTGTAAATAAAGATAAATGACCCAGAGACCACTGTAAATAAAGATAAACCACCCAGGGACCGCTGTAAATAAAGATAAACCACCCAGGGTCCACTGTAAATAAAGATAAACCACCCAGGGCCCACTGTAAATAAAGATAAATGACCCGGGGACCAATGTAAATAAAGATAAACCACCCGGGGACCACTGTAAATAAAGATCAACCACCCAGGAACCACTGTAAATAAAGATAAACCATCCAGGGACCACTGTAAATAAAGATAAACCACCCAGGGACCACTGTAAATAAGGATAAAACACCCAGGGACCACTTTAAATAAAGATAAACCATACGGGGACCACTGTAAATAAAGATAAACCACTCAGGGACCACTGTAAATGAAGTTAAACCACCCAGAGACCACTGTAATTAAAGATAAACCACCCAGGGACCACTGTAAATAAAGATAAACCACCCGGGGACCACTGTAAATAAAGATAAACCACCCAGAGACCACTGTCAATAAAGATAAACCACGCGGGAACCACTGTAAATAAAGATAACCCACACAGTGACCATTGTAAATAAAGATAAACCACCCAGGTACCACTGTAAATAAAGATAAACCACCCAGGGACCACTGTGAATAAAGATAAACCACCCAGAGACCACTGTAAATAAAGATAATCCTCCCAGGGACCACTGTAAATAAAGATAAACCACCCAGGGACCACTGTAAATAAAGATAAACCACCCAGGGACCACTGTAAATAAAGATAAACCACCCGGGGACCACTGTAAATTAAGATAAACCACCCAGGGACCACTGTAAATAAAGATAAACTACACAGGGACCACTGTAAATAAAGATAAACCACCCAGGAACCACTGTAAATAAAGATAAACCACAAGGGGACTACTGTAAATAAAGATAAACCACCCAGGAACCACTGTAATAAAGATAAACCACCCAGGGACCACTGTAAATAAAGATAAACCACCCGGGGACCACTGTAAATAAAGATAAACCACCCGGGGACTACTGTAAATAAAGATAAACCACACAGGGACCGCTGTAAATAAAGATAAACTACACGGGGACCACTGTAAATGAAGATAAACCACCCAGGAACCACTGTAAATAAAGTTAAACCACCCGGGGACCACTGTAAATAAAGATAAACTGCCCGGGACCACTGTAAATTAAGATAAACCACACAGGAACCACTGTAAATGAAGATAAACCACCCAGGAACCACTGTAAATAAAGTTAAACCACCCGGGGACCATTGTAAATAAAGATAAACCACCCGGGAACCACTGTAAATAAAGATAAACGACCCGGGGACCACTGTAAATAAAGATAAACCACCCAGGGACCACTGTAAATAAAGATAAACCACCCAGGGACCACTGTAAATAAAGATAAACCACCCAGAGACCACAGTAAATAAAGATAAACAACCCAGGGACCACTGTAAATAAACATAAACAACCCAGAGATCACTGTAAATAAAGATAAACCTCCCAGGGACCACTGTAAATAAAGATAAACCACCCAGGGCCCACTGTAAATAAAGATAAACCACCCGGGGACCACTGTAAATAAAGATAAACCACCCAGAGAGCACTGTCAATAAAGATAAACCACCCGGGAACCACTGTAAATAAAGATAAACCACACAGCGACCATTGTAAATAAAGATAAACCACCCAGGGACCACTGTAAATAAAGATAAACCACCCAGGGACCACTGTGAATAAAGATAAACCACCCAGAGACCACTGTAAATAAAGATAATCCACCCAGGGACCACTGTAAATAAAGATAAACCACCCAGGGACCACTGTAAATAAAGATAAACCATCCGGGGACTACTGTAAATAAAGATAAACCACCCAGGGTCTATTGTAAATAAAGATAAACCACCCGGGGACCACTGTAAATAAAGATAAACCATCCGGGGACTACTGTAAATAAAGAGAAACCACCCAGGGACTATTGTAAATAAAGATAAACCACCCAAGAACCACTGTAAATAAAGATAAACCACACAGGAACCACTGTAAATAAAGATAAACCACCCAGGGACTATTGTAAATAAAGATAAACCACCCGGGGACCACTGTAAATAAAGATAAACCACCCAGAGACCACTGTAAATAAAGATAAACCACCCAGGAACCATTGTAATTAAAGATAAACCACCAGGGGACCACTGTAAGTAAAGTTAAACCACCCAGGCACCACTGTAAAAAAAGATAAAACACCCGGGTCCACTGTAAATAAAGATAAACCCAGGGACCACTGTAAATAAAGATAAACCACCCGGGACCACAGTAAATAAAGATAAACCACCCGGGGGACCGCTGTAAATAAAGATCAACGACCCGGGGACCACTGTAAATGAAGATAATGCACCCAGGGACCACTGTAAATAAAGATAAACCACCCAGGGACCACTGTAAATAAAGATAAACAACCCAGAGACCACTGTGAATACAGATAAACCACTCAGAGACCAATGTAAATAAAGATAAACCACCCAGAGACCACTGTGAATAAAGATAAACCACCCGTGGACCACTGTAAATAAACATAAACCACCCAGGGGCCAGTGTAAATAAAGATAAAGCACCCGAGGACCACTGTAAATAACGATAAACCACCCAGGGACCACTGTAAATAAAAGTCAACCACCCAGGGACCACTGTAAATAAAGATAAACCACCCAGGGACCACTGTAAATAAAGATAAACCACCCAGAGACCACTGTGAATAAAGATAAACCACCCGTGGACCACTGTAAATAAACATAAACCACCCAGGGGCCAGTGTAAATAAAGATAAAGCACCCGAGGACCACTGTAAATAACGATAAACCACCCAGGGACCACTGTAAATAAAAGTCAACCACCCAGGGACCACTGTAAATAAAGATAAACCACCCAGGGACCACTGTAAATAAAGGTAAACCACCCAAAGACCACTGTAAATAAAGATAAACCGCCCGGGACCACTGTAAATAAAGATAAACCACCCAGGAACCACTGTAAATAAAGATAAACCACTCAGGGACCACGGTAAATAAAGTTAAACCACCCGGGGACCACTGTAAGTGAAGATAAACCACCCGGGAACTACTGTAAATAAAGATAAACGACCCGGGGACCACTGTAAATAAAGATAAACCACCCAGAGACCACAGTAAATAAAGATAAACCACCCAGGGACCACTGTAAATAAAGATAAACCACCCAGGGACCACTGTAAATAAAGATAAATCACCCAGGGCCCACTGTAAATAAAGATAAATGACCCAGAGACCACAGTAAATAAAGATAAACCACCCGGGAACCACTGTAAATAAAGATAAACCACCCAGGGACCACTGTAAATAAAGATAAACCACCCAGAGACCACAATAAATAAAGATAAACCACCCAGGGACCACTGTAAAAAAAGATAAACCAACCAGCGACAACTGTAAATAAAGATAAACCACCCAGAGACCACTGTAAATAAAGATAAACCACCCAGGGACCACTGTAAATAAAGATAAATCACCCAGGGCCCACTGTAAATAAAGATAAATGACCCAGAGACCACTGTAAATAAAGATAAACCACCCAGGGACCGCTGTAAATAAAGATAAACCACCCAGGGTCCACTGTAAATAAAGATAAACCACCCAGGGCCCACTGTAAATAAAGATAAATGACCCGGGGACCAATGTAAATAAAGATAAACCACCCGGGGACCACTGTAAATAAAGATCAACCACCCAGGAACCACTGTAAATAAAGATAAACCATCCAGGGACCACTGTAAATAAAGATAAACCACCCAGGGACCACTGTAAATAAGGATAAAACACCCAGGGACCACTTTAAATAAAGATAAACCATACGGGGACCACTGTAAATAAAGATAAACCACTCAGGGACCACTGTAAATGAAGTTAAACCACCCAGAGACCACTGTAATTAAAGATAAACCACCCAGGGACCACTGTAAATAAAGATAAACCACCCGGGGACCACTGTAAATAAAGATAAACCACCCAGAGACCACTGTCAATAAAGATAAACCACGCGGGAACCACTGTAAATAAAGATAACCCACACAGTGACCATTGTAAATAAAGATAAACCACCCAGGTACCACTGTAAATAAAGATAAACCACCCAGGGACCACTGTGAATAAAGATAAACCACCCAGAGACCACTGTAAATAAAGATAATCCTCCCAGGGACCACTGTAAATAAAGATAAACCACCCAGGGACCACTGTAAATAAAGATAAACCACCCAGGGACCACTGTAAATAAAGATAAACCACCCGGGGACCACTGTAAATTAAGATAAACCACCCAGGGACCACTGTAAATAAAGATAAACTACACAGGGACCACTGTAAATAAAGATAAACCACCCAGGAACCACTGTAAATAAAGATAAACCACAAGGGGACTACTGTAAATAAAGATAAACCACCCAGGAACCACTGTAATAAAGATAAACCACCCAGGGACCACTGTAAATAAAGATAAACCACCCGGGGACCACTGTAAATAAAGATAAACCACCCGGGGACTACTGTAAATAAAGATAAACCACACAGGGACCGCTGTAAATAAAGATAAACTACACGGGGACCACTGTAAATAAAGATAAACCACCCAGGAACCACTGTAAATAAAGTTAAACCACCCGGGGACCACTGTAAATAAAGATAAACTGCCCGGGACCACTGTAAATTAAGATAAACCACACAGGAACCACTGTAAATGAAGATAAACCACCCAGGAACCACTGTAAATAAAGTTAAACCACCCGGGGACCATTGTAAATAAAGATAAACCACCCGGGAACCACTGTAAATAAAGATAAACGACCCGGGGACCACTGTAAATAAAGATATACCACCCAGGGACCACTGTAAATAAAGATAAACCACCCAGGGACCACTGTAAATAAAGATAAACCACCCAGAGACCACAGTAAATAAAGATAAACAACCCAGGGACCACTGTAAATAAACATAAACAACCCAGAGATCACTGTAAATAAAGATAAACCTCCCAGGGACCACTGTAAATAAAGATAAACCACCCAGGGCCCACTGTAAATAAAGATAAACCACCCGGGGACCAATGTAAATAAAGATAAATGACCCGGGGACCAATGTAAATAAAGATAAACCACCCGGGGACCACTGTAAATAAAGATAAAGCACCCGAGGACCACTGTAAATAACGATAAACCACCCAGGGACCACTGTAAATAAAAGTCAACCACCCAGCGACCACTGTAAATAAAGATAAACCACCCAGGGAACACTGTAAATAAAGGTAAACCACCCAAAGACCACTGTAAATAAAGATAAACCGCCCGGGACCACTGTAAATAAAGATAAACGACCCGGGGACCACTGTAAATAAAGATAAACCACCCGGGGACCACTGTAAATAAAGATAAACCACCCACAGACCACAGTAAATAAAGATAAACCACCCGGGAACCACTGTAAATAAAGATAATCCACCCGGGGACCACTGTAAATAAAGATAAACCACCCACAGACCACAGTAAATAAAGATAAACCACCCAGGGACCACTGTAAATAAAGATAAACCACCCAGAGACAACTGTAAATAAAGATAAACCACCCGGAGACCACTGTAAATAAAGATAAACCACCCAGGGACCACTGTAAATAAAGATAAACCACCCGGAGACCACTGTAAATAAAGATAAACCACCCGGAGACCACTGTAAATAAAGATAAACAACCCAGGGACCACTGTAAATAAAGATAAACCACCCAGGGCCCACTGTAAATAAAGATAAATGACCCGGGGACCAATGTAAATAAAGATAAACCACCCGGGGACCACTGTAAATAAAGATAAACCACCCAGGAACCACTGTAAATAAAGATAAACCATCCAGGGACCACTGTAAATAAAGATAAACCACCCAGGGACCACTGTAAATAAGGATAAACCACCCAGGGACCACTTTAAATAAAGATAAACCATACGGGGACCACTGTAAATAAAGTTAAACCACCCAGAGACCACTGTAATTAAAGATAAACCACCCAGGGACCACTGTAAATAAAGATAAACCACCCGGGGACCACTGTAAATAAAGATAAACCACCCAGAGACCACTGTCAATAAAGATAAACAACCCGGGAACCACTGTAAATAAAGATAAACCACACAGTGACCATTGTAAATAAAGATAAACCACCCAGGGACCACTGTAAATAAAGATAAACCACCCAGGGACCACTGTGAATAAAGATAAACCACCCAGAGACCACTGTAAATAAAGATAATCCACCCAGGGACACTGTAAATAAAGATAAACCACCCAGGGACCACTGTAAATAAAGATAAACCACCCAGGGACCACTGTAAATAAAGATAAACCACCCAGGGACCACTGTAAGTGAAGATAAACCACCCAGGGACCACTGTAAATAAAGATAAACCATCGGGGGACTACTGTAAATAAAGATAAACCACCCAGGGACTATTGTAAATAAAGATAAACCACCCGGGGACCACTGTAAATAAAGATAAAACATCCGGCGACGACTGTAAATAAAGATAAACCACCCAGGGACTATTGTAAATAAAGATAAACCACCCAAGAACCACTGTAAATAAAGATAAACCACACAGGAACCACTGTAAATAAAGATAAACCACCCAGGGACTATTGTAAATAAAGATAAACCACCCGGGGACCACTGTAAATAAAGATAAACCACCCAGAGACCACTGTAAATAAAGATAAACCACCCAGGAACCACTGTAATTAAAGATAAAGCACCAGGGGACCACTGTAAGTAAAGTTAAACCACCCAGGCACCACTGTAAAAAAAGATAAAACACCCGGGTCCACTGTAAATAAGATAAACCCAGGGACCACTGTAAATAAAGATAAACCACCCGGGACCACAGTAAATAAAGATAAACCACCCGGGGGACCGCTGTAAATAAAGATCAACGACCCGGGGACCACTGTAAATGAAGATAATCCACCCAGGGACCACTGTAAATAAAGATAAACCACCCAGGGACCACTGTAAATAAAGATAAACAACCCAGAGACCACTGTGAATACAGATAAACCACTCAGAGACCAATGTAAATAAAGATAAACCACCCAGGGTCCACTTTAAATAAAGATAAACCACCCAGGGACCACTGTAAATAAAGATAAACCACCCAGAGACCACTGTGAATAAAGATAAACCACCCGTGGACCACTGTAAATAAACATAAACCACCCAGGGGCCAGTGTAAATAAAGATAAAGCACCCGAGGACCACTGTAAATAACGATAAACCACCCAGGGACCACTGTAAATAAAAGTCAACCACCCAGGGACCACTGTAAATAAAGATAAACCACCCAGGGACCACTGTAAATAAAGGTAAACCACCCAAAGACCACTGTAAATAAAGATAAACCGCCCGGGACCACTGTAAATAAAGATAAACCACCCAGGAACCACTGTAAATAAAGATAAACCACTCAGGGACCACGGTAAATAAAGTTAAACCACCCGGGGACCACTGTAAGTAAAGATAAACCACCCGGGAATTACTGTAAATAAAGACAAACGACCCGGGGACCACTGTAAATAAAGATAAACCACCCAGAGACCACAGTAAATAAAGATAAACCACCCAGGGACCACTGTAAATAAAGATAAACCACCCAGCGACCACTGTAAATAAAGATAAACCACCCAGAGACCACTGTAAATAAAGATAAACCACCCAGGGACCACTGTAAATGAAGATAAACCACCCAGGGCCCACTGTAAATAAAGATAAATGACCCGGGGACCAATGTAAATAAAGATAAACCACCCGGGGACCACTGTAAATAAAGATAAACCACCCAGGAACCACTGTAAATAAAGATAAACCATCCAGGGACCACTGTAAATAAAGATAAACCACCCAGGGACCACTGTAAATAAGGATAAACCACCCAGGGACCACTTTAAATAAAGATAAACCATACGGGGACCACTGTAAATAAAGATAAACCGCTCAGGGACCACTGTAAATGAAGTTAAACCACCCAGAGACCACTGTAATTAAAGATAAACCACCCAGGGACCACTGTAAATAAAGATAAACCACCCAGGGACCACTGTAAATAAAGATAAACCACCCAGGGACCACTGTAAATAAAGATAAACCACCCGGGGACCACTGTAAATAAAGATAAACCACCCAGAGACCACTGTCAATAAAGATAAACCACCCGGGAACCACTGTAAATAAAGATAAACCACACAGTGACCATTGTAAATAAAGATAAACCACCCAGGGACCACTGTAAATAAAGATAAACCACCCAGGGACCACTGTGAATAAAGATAAACCACCCAGAGACCACTGTAAATAAAGATAATCCACCCAGGGACACTGTAAATAAAGATAAACCACCCAGGGACCACTGTAAATAAAGATAAACCACCCAGGGACCACTGTAAATAAAGATAAACCACCCAGGGACCACTGTAAGTGAAGATAAACCACCCAGGGACCACTGTAAATAAAGATAAACCATCCGGGGACTACTGTAAATAAAGATAAACCACCCAGGGACTATTGTAAATAAAGATAAACCACCCGGGGACCACTGTTAATAAAGATAAAACATCCGGGGACGACTGTAAATAAAGATAAACCACCCAGGGACTATTGTAAATAAAGATAAACCACCCAAGAACCACTGTAAATAAAGATAAACCACACAGGAACCACTGTAAATAAAGATAAACCACCCAGGGACTATTGTAAATAAAGATAAACCACCCGGGGACCACTGTAAATAAAGATAAACCACCCAGAGACCACTGTAAATAAAGATAAACCACCCAGGAACCACTGTAATTAAAGATAAAGCACCAGGGGACCACTGTAAGTAAAGTTAAACCACCCAGGCACCACTGTAAAAAAAGATAAAACACCCGGGTCCACTGTAAATAAGATAAACCCAGGGACCACTGTAAATAAAGATAAACCACCCGGGACCACAGTAAATAAAGATAAACCACCCGGGGGACCGCAGTAAATAAAGATCAACGACCCGGGGACCACTGTAAATGAAGATAATCCACCCAGGGACCACTGTAAATAAAGATAAACCACCCAGGGACCACTGTAAATAAAGATAAACAACCCAGAGACCACTGTGAATACAGATAAACCACTCAGAGACCAATGTAAATAAAGATAAACCACCCAGGGTCCACTTTAAATAAAGATAAACCACCCAGGGACCACTGTAAATAAAGATAAACCACCCAGAGACCACTGTGAATAAAGATAAACCACCCGTGGACCACTGTAAATAAACATAAACCACCCAGGGGCCAGTGTAAATAAAGATAAAGCACCCGAGGACCACTGTAAATAACGATAAACCACCCAGGGACCACTGTAAATAAAAGTCAACCACCCAGGGACCACTGTAAATAAAGATAAATCACCCAGGGACCACTGTAAATAAAGGTAAACCACCCAAAGACCACTGTAAATAAAGATAAACCGCCCGGGACCACTGTAAATAAAGCTAAACCACCCAGGAACCACTGTAAATGAAGATAAACCACTCAGGGACCACGGTAAATAAAGTTAAACCACCCGGGGACCACTGTAAGTAAAGATAAACCACCCGGGAACTACTGTAAATAAAGACAAACGACCCGGGGACCACTGTAAATAAAGATAAACCACCCAGAGACCACAGTAAATAAAGATAAACCACCCAGGGACCACTGTAAATAAAGATAAACCACCCAGCGACCACTGTAAATAAAGATAAACCACCCAGAGACCACTGTAAATAAAGATAAACCACCCAGGGACCACTGTAAATAAAGATAAACCACCCAGGGCCCACTGTAAATAAAGATAAATGACCCGGGGACCAAAGTAAATAAAGATAAACCACCCGGGGACCACTGTAAATAAAGATAAACCACCCAGGAACCACTGTAAATAAAGATAAACCATCCAGGGACCACTGTAAATAAAGATAAACCACCCAGGGACCACTGTAAATAAGGATAAACCACCCAGGGACCACTTTAAATAAAGATAAACCATACGGGGACCACTGTAAATAAAGATAAACCACTCAGGGACCACTGTAAATGAAGTTAAACCACCCAGAGACCACTGTAATTAAAGATAAACCACCCAGGGACCACTGTAAATAAAGATAAACCACCCGGGGACCACTGTAAATAAAGATAAACCACCCAGAGACCACTGTCAATAAAGATAAAACAACCGGGAACCACTGTAAATAAAGATAAACCACACAGTGACCATTGTAAATAAAGATAAACCAGCCAGGGACCACTGTAAATAAAGATAAACCACCCAGGGACCACTGTGAATAAAGATAAACCACCCAGAGACCACTGTAAATAAAGATAATCCACCCAGGGACCACTGTAAATAAAGATAAACCACCCAGGGACCACTGTAAATAAAGATAAACCACCCAGGGACCACTGTAAATAAAGATAAACCACACGGGGACCACTGTAAATAAAGATAAACCACCCAGGAACCACTGTAAATAAAGATAAACCACCCGGGGACTACTGTAAATAAAGATAAACCACCCAGGAACCACTGTAAATAAAGATAAACCACCCGGGGACCACTGTAAATTAAGATAAACCACCCAGGGACCACTGTAAATAATGATAAACTACACAGGGACCACTGTAAATAAAGATAAACCACCCAGGAACCACTGTAAATAAAGATAAACCACCCGGGGACTACTGTAAATAAAGAAAAACCACCCAGGAACCACTGTAATAAAGATAAACCACCCAGGGACCACTGTAAATAAAGATAAACCACCCGGGGACCACTGTAAATAAAGATAAACCACCCGGGGACTACTGTAAATAAAGATAAACCACACAGGGACCGCTGTAAATACAGATAAACTGCACGGGGACCACTGTAAATAAAGATAAACCACCCAGGAACCACTGTAAATAAAGATAAACCACCCGGGGACCACTGTAAATAAAGATAAACAGCCCGGGACCACTGTAAATAAAGATAAACCACACAGGAACCACTGTAAATGAAGATAAACCACCCAGGAACCACTGTAAATAAAGTTAAACCACCCGGGGACCACTGTAAATAAAGATAAACCACCCGGGAACCACTGTAAATAAAGATAAACGACCCGGGGACCACTGTAAATAAAGATAAACCACCCAGAGACCACAGTAAATAAAGATAAACAACCCAGGGACCACTGTAAATAAAGATAAACCACCCAGCGACAACTGTAAATAAACATAAACAACCCATGGACCACTGTAAATAAAGATAAACCACCCAGGGACCACTGTGAATAAAGATAAACCACCCAGAGACCACTGTAAATAAAGATAATCCACCCAGGGACCACTGTAAATAAAGATAAACCACCCAGAGACCACTGTAAATAAAGATAAACCACACGGGGACCACTGTAAATAAAGATAAACCACCCAGGAACCACTGTAAATAAAGATAAACCACACGGGGACTACTGTAAATAAAGATAAACCACCCAGGGACCACTGTAAATAAAGATAAACCACACGGGGACCACTGTAAATAAAGATAAACCACCCAGGAACCACTGTAAATAAAGATAAACCACACGGGGATTACTGTAAATAAAGATAAACCACCCAGGAACCACTGTAAATAAAGATAAACCACCCGGGGACCACTGTAAATTAAGGTAAACCACCCAGGGACCACTGTAAATAAAGATAAACTACCCAGGGACCACTGTAAATAAAGATAAACCACCCGGGACCACAGTAAATAAAGATAAACCACCCGTGGGACCACTGTAAATAAAGATCAACGACCCGGGGACAACTGTAAATGAAGATAAACCACCCAGGGACCATTGTAAATAAAGATAAACCACCCAGAGACCACTGTGAATAAAGATAAACCACTCAGAGACCACTGTAAATAATGATAAACCACCCAGGGTCCATTTTAAATAAAGATAAACCACCCAGGGACCACTGTAAATAAACATAAACCACCCAGAGACCACTGTGAATACAGATAAACCACCCAGGGACCACTGTAAATAAAGATACACCACCCAGAGACAACTGTAAATACAGATAAACCAACCAGAGACCACTGTAAATAAAGATAAACCACTCAGAGACCACTGTAAATAAAGATAAACCACCCAGTGTCCACTTTAAATAAAGACAAAGCACCCAGGGACCACTGTAAATAAAGATAAACCACCCAGGGCCCACTGTAAATAAAGAAAAACCACCCAGAGACCACTGTAAATAAAGATAAACCATACAGGGACCACTGTAAATAAAGATAAACCACCCGTGGACCACTGTAAATAAAGATAAACCACTCAGGGACCACTGTAAATAAAGATAAACCACCCGGGAACCACTGTAAATAAAGATAAACCACCCAGGGGCCAGTGTAAATAAAGATAAAGCACCCGAGGACCACTGTAAATAACGATAAACCACCCAGGGTCCACTGTAAATAAAAGTCAACCACCCAGGGACCACTGTAAATAAAGATAAACCACCCAGGGACCACTGTAAATAAAGGTAAACCACCCAAAGACCACTGTAAATAAAGATAAACCGCTCGGGACCACTGTAAATAAAGATAAACCACCCAGGAACCACTGTAAATAAAGATAAACCACTCAGGGACCACTGTAAATAAAGTTAAACCACCCGGGGACCACTGTAAGTAAAGATAAACCACCCGGGAACCACTGTAAATAAAGATAAACGACCCGGGGACCACTGTAAATAAAGATAAACCACCCAGAGACCACAGTAAATAAAGATAAACCACCCAGGGACCACTGTAAATAAAGATAAACCACCCAGCGACCACTGTAAATAAAGATAAACCACCCAGAGACCACTGTAAATAAAGATAAACCACCAAGGGACCACTGTAAATAAAGATAAACCACCCAGGGCCCACTGTAAATAAAGATAAATGACCCGGGGACCAATGTAAATAAAGATAAACCACCCGGGGACCATTGTAAATAAAGATAAACCACCCAGGAACCACTGTAAATAAAGATAAACCATCCAGGGACCACTGTAAATAAAGATAAACCACCCAGGGACCACTGTAAATAAGGATAAACCACCCAGGGACAACTTTAAATAAAGATAAACCATACGGGGACCACTGTAAATAAAGATAAACCACTCAGGGACCACTGTAAATAAAGTTAAACCACCCAGAGACCACTGTAATTAAAGATAAACCACCCAGGGACCACTGTAAATAAAGATAAACCACCCGGGGACCACTGTAAATAAAGATAAACCACCCAGAGACCACTGTCAATAAAGATAAACCACCCGGGAACCACTGTAAATAAAGATAAACCACACAGTGACCATTGTAAATAAAGATAAACCACCCAGGGACCACTGTAAATAAAGATAAACCACCCAGGGACCACTGTGAATAAAGATAAACCACCCAGAGACCACTGTAAATAAAGATAATCCACCCAGGGACCACTGTAAATAAAGATAAACCACCCAGGGACCACTGTAAATAAAGATAATCCACCCAGGGACCACTGTAAATAAAGATAAACCACCCAGGAACCACTGTAAATAAAGATAAACCACCCGGGGACTACTGTAAATAAAGATAAACCACCCAGGAACCACTGTAAATAAAGATAAACCACCCAGGGACCACTGTAAATTAAGATAAACCACCCAGGGACCACTGTAAATAAAGATAAACTACACAGGGACCACTGTAAATAAATATAAACCACCCAGGAACCACTGTGAATAAAGATAAACCACCCGGGGACTACTGTAAATAAAGATACACCACCCAGGAACCACTGTAATAAAGATAAACCACCCAGGGACCACTGTAAATAAGGATAAACCACCCGGGGACCACTGTAAATAAAGATAAACCACCCGGGGACTACTGTAAATAAAGATAAACCACACAGGGACCGCTGTAAATAAAGATAAACTACACGGGGACCACTGTAAATAAAGATAAACCACCCAGGAACCACTGTAAATAAAGATAAACCACCCGGGGACCACTGTAAATAAAGATAAGCTGCCCGGGACCACTGTAAATAAAGATAAACCACACAGCAACCACTGTAAATAAAGATAAACCACCCAGGAACCACTGTAAATAAAGTTAAACCACCCGGGGACCACTGTAAATAAAGATAAACCACCCGGGAACCACTGTAAATAAAGATAAACCACCCAGAGATCACTGTAAATAAAGATAAACCACCCAGGGACCACTGTAAATAAAGATAAACCTCCCAGGGACCACTGTAAATAAAGATAAACAACCCAGCGACAACTGTAAATAAAGATAAACCACCCAGAGATCACTGTAAATAAAGATAAACCTCCCAGGGACCACTGTAAATAAAGATAAACCACCCAGGGCCCACTGTAAATAAAGATAAACCACCCGGGGACCAATGTAAATAAAGATAAATGACCCGGGGACAAATGTAAATAAAGATAAACCACCCGGGGACCACTGTAAATAAAAATAAACCACACAGGAACCACTGTAAATAAAGATAAACCATCCAGGGACCACTGTAAATAAAGATAAACCACCCAGGGACCACTGTAAATAAGGATAAACCACCCAGGGTCCACTGTAAATAAAGATAAACCATACGGGGACCACTGTAAATAAAGATAAACCACTCAGGGACCACTGTAAGTAAAGATAAACCACCCAGGGACCATTGTGAATAAAGATAAACCACCCAGAGACCACTGTAAATAAAGATAATCCACCCAGGGACCACTGTAAATAACGATAAACCACCCAGGGACCACTGTAAATAAAGATAAACCACCCAGGGACCACTGTAAATAAAGATAAACCACACGGGGACCACTGTAAATAAAGATAAACCACCCAGGAACCACTGTAAATAAAGATAAACCACACGGGGACTACTGTAAATAAAGATAAACCACCCAGGAACCACTGTAAATAAAGATAAAACACCCGGGGACCACTGAAAATTAAGATAAACCACCCAGGGACCACTGTAAATAAAGATAAACTACACAGGGACCACTGTAAATAAAGATAAACTACCCAGGAACCACTGTAAATAAAGATAAACTACACAGGGACCACTGTAAATAATGATAAACCACCCAGGGACCACTGTAAATAAAGATACACCACCCGGGGACCACTGTAAATAAAGATAAACTACACAGGGACCAATGTAAATAAAGATAAACCACCCAGGGACCGCTGTAAATAAAGATAAACCAACCAGGGACCACTGTAAATAAAGA
The DNA here is from genome assembly GCF_047496885.1 of Scyliorhinus torazame. Classification (NCBI taxonomy): domain Eukaryota; kingdom Metazoa; phylum Chordata; class Chondrichthyes; order Carcharhiniformes; family Scyliorhinidae; genus Scyliorhinus; species Scyliorhinus torazame. Next base: position 58,573,446 of record NC_092729.1, on the reverse strand, counting down.
TAAACCACCCAGGGACCACTGTAAATAAAGATAAACTACACAGGGACCACTGTAAATAATGATAAACCACCCAGGGACCACTGTAAATAAAGATACACCACCCGGGGACCACTGTAAATAAAGATAAACCACCCGGGGACTACTGTAAATAAAGATAAACCACACAGGGACCGCTGTAAATAAAGATAAACTACACGGGGACCACTGTAAATAAAGATAAACCAGCCAGGAACCACTGTAAATAAAGATAAACCACCCGGGGACCACTGTAAATAAAGATAATCCACCCAGGGACCACTGTAAATAAAGCTAAACCACCCAGGGACCACTGTAAATAAGGATAAACCACCCAGGGTCCACTGTAAATAAAGATAAACCATACGGGGACCACTGTAAATAAAGGTAAACCACTCAGGGATCACTGTAAGTAAAGATAAACCACCCAGGGACCACTGTGAATAAAGATAAACCACCCAGAGACCACTGTAAATAAAGATAAACCACCCAGGAACAAATGTAAATAAAGATAAAACACCCGGGGACCACTGAAAATTAAGATAAACCACCCAGGGACCACTGTAAATAAAGATAAACTACACAGGAACCACTGTAAATAAAGATAAACCACCCGGGGACTACTGTAAATAAAGATAAACCACACAGGAACCACTGTAAATAAAGATAAACCACCCAGGGACCACGGTAAATAAAGATAAACCACCCAGGGACCGCTGTAAATAAAGATAAACCAACCAGGGACCACTGTAAATAAAGATAAACCACCCAGACACCACTGTAAATAAAGATAAACTACACAGGGACCAATGTAAATAAAGATAAACCACCCAGGGACCGCTGTAAATAAAGATAAACCAACCAGGGACCACTGTAAATAAAGATAAACCACCCAGGGACCACTGTAAATAAAGATAAACTACACAGGGACCACTGTAAATAAAGATAAACCACCCAGGGACCACTGTAAATAAAGATACACCACCCGGGGACCACTGTAAATAAAGATAAACCACCCGGGGACTACTGTAAATAAAGATAAACCACACAGGGACCGCTGTAAATAAAGATAAACTACACGGGGACCACTGTAAATAAAGATAAACCACCCAGGGACCACTGTAAATAAAGATAAACCAGCCAGGAACCACTGTAAATAAAGATAAACCACCCGGGGACCACTGTAAATAAAGATAATCCACCCAGGGACCACTGTAAATAAAGTTAAACCACCCAGGGACCACTGTAAATAAAGATAAACCACCCGGAGACTACTGTAAATAAAGATAAACCACACAGGGATCGCTGTAAATAAAGATAAACTACACGGGGACCACTGTAAATAAAGATAAACCACCCAGGAACCACTGTAAATAAAGATAAACCACCCGGGGACCACTGTAAATAAAGGTAAACCGCCCGGGACCACTGTAAATAAAGATAAACCACCCAGGAACCACTGTAAATAAAGATAAACCACCCAGGAACCACTGTAAATTAAGTTAAATCACCCGGGGACCACTGTAAATAAAGATAAACCACCCGGGAACCACTGTAAATAAAGATAAACGACCCGGGGACCACTGTAAATAAAGTTAAACCACCCAGAGACCACAGCAAATAAAGATAAACCACCCAGGGACCACTGTAAATAAAGATAACCCACCCCGCGACAACGGTAAATAAAGATAAACCACCCAGAGACCACTGCAAATAAAGATAAACCTCCCAGGGACCACTGTAAATAAAGATAAACCACCCAGGGCCCACTGTAAAGAAAGATAAACCACCCGGGGACCAATGTAAATAAAGATAAACAACCCGGGGACCACTGTAAATAAAGATAAACCACCCAGGGACCACAGTAAATAAAGATAAACCACCCAGGGACCACTGTAAATAAAGATAACCCACCCAGCGACAACTGTAAATAAAGATAAACCATCCAGAGACCAATGTAAATAAAGATAAACCTCCCAGGGACCACTGTAAATAAAGATAAACCACCCAGGGCCCACTGTAAATAAAGATAAACCACCCGGGGACCAATGTAAATAAAGATAAACCACCCGGGGACCACTGTAAATAAAGATAAACCACCCAGGGACCACTGTAAATAAAGATAAACCACCTAGGGACCACTGTAAATAAAGATAAACCACCCAGAGACCACTGTAAATAAAGATAAACCACACAGGGAAAACTGTAAATTAAGATAAACCACCCGGGGACAACTGTAAATAAAGATAAACCACACAGGGACCACTTTAAATAAAGATAAACCATCCAGGGACCACTGTAAATACAGATAAACCACCCAGAGACCACTGTAAATAAAGATAAACCACACGGGGACCACTGTAAATAAAAATAAACGTCCCAGGGACCACTGTAAATAAAGATAAACCACCCGGGGACCACTGTAAATAAAGATAAACCACCCAGGGTCCACTGTAAATAAAGATAAACCACCCAAGGACCACTGTAAACAAAGACAAACTACCCAGGGACCACTGCAAATAAAGATAAACCACCCAGAGACCACTGTAAATAAAGATAAATCACACGGGAACCACTGTAAATAAAGATAAACCACCCAGGGACCACTGTAAATAAAGACAAACTACCCAGGGTCCACTGTAAATAAAGATAAACCACCCAGGGACCACTGTAAATAAAGATAAACCACCCAGGGGACCACAGTAAATAAAGATAAACCACGCAGGTACCACTGTAAATAAAGATAAACCACCCAGGGACCACTGTAAATAAAGATAAACCACCCAGGGACCACTTTAAATAAAGATAAACCATCCAGGGACCACTGTAAATAAAGATAAACCACCCAGAGACTTCTGTAAATAAAGATAAACCACCCAGGGACCACTGTAAATAAAGAAAAACCACCCAGGGACCACTGTAAATAAAGATAAACCACCCAGGGACCACTTTAAATAAAGATAAACCATCCAGGGACCACTGTAAATAAAGATAAACCACCCAGAGACTTCTGTAAATAAAGATAAACCACACAGAGACCACTGTAAATAAAGATAAACCACCCAGGCACCACTGCATATAAAGATAAACCACTCAGAGACCACTGTAAATAAAGATAAACCACCCTGGGACCACTGTAAATAATGATAAACCACCCGGGAACCACTGTAAATAAAGATATACCACCCAGAGACCACTGTAAATAAAGATAAACCACCCAGGGACCACTGTAAATAAAGATAAACCAACCACAGTCCACTGTAAATAAATATAAACGACCCAGGGACCAGTGTAAATAAAGATAAAGCATCCGGGGACCACTGTAAATACAGATAAACCACCCAGGGACCACTGTAAATAAAAATAAACCACCCAGGGACCACTGTAAATAAAGATAAACCACCCAGGGACCACGGTAAATAAAGATAAACCACCCAGAGACCACTGTAAATAAAGATAAACCACCCGGGACCACTGTAAATAAAGATAAACCACCCAGGAACCACTGTAAATAAAGTTAATCCATCGGGGACCTCTGTAAATAAAGATAAACCACCCGGGAAACACTGTAAATAAAGATAAACGACCCGGGGACCACTGTAAATAAAGATAAACCACTCAGGGACCACTGTAAATAAAGATAAACCACCCAGGGACCACTGTAAATAAAGATAAACCACGGAGGGACCACTGTAAATAAAGATAAACCACCCGGGAAACACTGTAAATAAAGATAAACGACCCGGGGACCACTGTAAATAAAGATAAACCACTCAGGGACCACTGTAAATAAAGATAAACCACCCAGGGACCACTGTAAATAAAGATAAACCACCCAGGAACCACTGTAAATAAAGAGAAAGCACACAGAGACCACTGTAAATAAAGATAAACCACACAGGGCCACTGTAAATAAAGATAAACCACCCAGTGACAACTGTAAATAAAGATAAACCACCCAGGGACCACTGTAAATAAAGATAAACCATCCGGGGACAACTGTAAATAAAGATAAACCACCCAGGGACCACTTTAAATAAAGATAAACCACCCAGGGACCACTGTAAATAAAGGTAAACCACCCAGGAACCACTGTAAATAAAGATAAACCACCCAGAGACCAGTGTAAATAAAGGCAAACCACCCAGGGACAACTGTAAATAAAGATAAACCAACCGTGGACCACGGTAAATAAAGATAAACCACCCAGGGACCACTGTAAATAAAGATAAACCACCCGGGGACAACTGTAAATTTAGATAAAACACACAGGGACCAATGTAAATAAAGATAAACCACACAGGGACAACTGGAAATAAAGATAAACCACCCAGGGACCACTGCAAATAAAGATAAACCACCCAGGGACCACTGTGAATAAAGATAAACCACCCTGGGACCACTATAAATAAAGATAAACCACCCAGGGACCACTGTAAATAAAGATAAACCACCCAGGGACCACTGTAAATAAAGATAAACCACCCAGGGGACACTGTAAATAAAGATAAACCACCCGGGGACCACAGTAAATAAAGATAAACCACCCAGGAACCACTGCAAATAAAGATAAACCACCCAGAGATCACAGTAAATAAAGATAAACCACCCATGGACCACTGTAAATAAAGATAAACCACCCAGGGACCACTGTAAATAAAGAAAAACCAGCCGGGGACCACTGTAAATAAAGATAAACCACTCAGGGACCACTGTAAATTAAGATCAACCACCCAGGGACCACTGTAAATAAAGATAAACCACCCAGAGACCACTGTAAATAAAGATTAACCACCCAGGGACCATTGTAAATAAAGATAAACCACCCAGGGACCACTGTAAATAAAGATAAACCACCCAGGGACCACTGTAAATAAAGATAAACCACCCAGGGACCACTGTAAATAAAGATAAATCACCCAGGGACCACTGTCAATAAAGATAAACCACCCAGGGACCACTGTAAATAAAGATAAACCACCCGGGGACCACTGTAAATAAAGATAAACCACCCAGGGTCCACTGTAAATAAAGATAAACCACCCAGGGACCACTGTAAACAAAGACAAACTACCCAGGGACCACTGTAAATAAAGATAAACCACCCAGAGACCACTGTAAATAAAGATAAATCACACGGGAACCACTGTAAATAAAGATAAACCACCCAGAGTCCACTGTAAATAAAGAGAAACCACACATAGACCACTGTAAATAAAGATAAACCACCCAGGGACCACTGTAAATAAAGATAAACAACACAGAGATCACTGTAAATAAAGATAAACCACCCAGACAGCACTGCAAATAAAGATAAACCACTCAGAGACCACTGTAAATAAAGATAAACCACCCGGGGACCACTGTAAATAATGATAAACCACCCAGGAACCACTATAAATAAAGATAAACCACCCAGACACCACTGTAAATAAAGATAAACCACCCAGGGACCACTGTAAATAAAGATAAACCAACCAGAGACCACTGTAAATAAATATAAACGACCCAGGGACCAGTGTAAATAAAGATAAAGCACCCGGGGACCACTGTAAATAAAGATAAACCACCCAGGGACCACTGTAAATAAAAATAAACCACCCAGGGACCACTGTAAATAAAGATAAACCACCCAGGGAACACTGTAAATAAAGTTAAACCACCGGAGACCACTGTAAATAAAGATAAACCACCCGGGAACCACTGTAAATAAAGATAAACGACCCGGGGACCACTGTAAATAAAGATAAACCACTCAGGGACCACTGTAAATAAAGATAAACCATCCAGGGACCACTGTAAATAAAGATAAACCATGGAGGGACCATTGTAAATAAAGATAAACCACCCAGGAACCACTGTAAATAAATATAAACCACCCAGAGTCCACTGTAAATAAAGAGAAACCACACAGACACCACTGTAAATAAAGAGAAACCACCCAGAGACCACAGTAAATAAAGATAAACCACCCAGGGACCACTGTAAATAAAGATAAACCACCCGGGGACAACTGTAAATAAAGATAAACCACCCAGGGACCACTTGAAATAAAGAGAAACCACACAGACACCACTGTAAATAAAGGTAAACCACCCAGGAACCACTGTAAATAAAGATAAACCACCCAGGAACCACTGCAGATAAAGATAAAGCACCCGGGGACCACTGTATATAAAGATTAACCACCCAGGGACAACTGTAAATAAAGATAAACCAACCGGGAACCACTGTAAATAAAGATAAACCACACAGAGACCACTGTAAAAAAAGATAAACCACCCAGGGACCACTGTAAATAAAGATAAACCACCCAGGGACAACTGTAAATAAAGATAAACAACCCAGGGAAAACTGTAAATTAAGATAAACCACCCGGGGTTAACTGTAAATAAAGATAAACCACCCAGGGACTACATTAAATAAAGATAAACCACCCAGGGACCACTGTAAATAAAGATAAACCACCCAGAGACCACTGTATATAAAGATAAACCACCCAGGAACCACTGTAAATAAAGATAAACAACCCGGGGACCACTGTAAATAAAGATTAACCACCCAGGGACCACTGTAAATAAAGATAAACCACCCGGGAACCACTGTACATAAAGATAAACCACCCAGAGACCACTGTAAATAAAGATAAATCACCCAGGGACCACTGTAAATAAAGATAAACCACCCGGGGACCACTGTAAATAAAAATAAACCTCCCAGGGACCACTGTAAATAAAGATAAACCACCGGGGACCACAGTAAATAAAGATAAACCAACCAGGGACCATTGTAAATAAAGATAAACCACCCAGGAACCACTGCAAGTAAAGATATACCACCCAGGGACCACTGTAAATAAAGATAAACCATCCGGGGACTACTGTAAATAAACATAAACCACCCAGGGACTATTGTAAATAAAGATAAACCACCCGGGGACCACTGTAAATAAAGATAAACCACCCAGAGACCACTGTAAATAAAGATGAACCACCCAGGAACCACTGTAAATAAAGAAAACCACCGGGGAACACTGTAAATAAAGATAAACCACCCAGAGTCCACTGTCAATTAAGATAAACCACACAGGGACCACTGTAAATAAAGATAAATCACCCAGGGACCACTGTAAATAAAGATAAACCACCCAGGGACCACTGTAAATAAAGATATACCACCCAGGGACCACTGTAAATAAAGAGAAACCACCCAGGGACCACTGTAAATAAAGATAAACCACCCAGGGACCACTGTAAATAAAGAGAAACCACACAGGGACCACTGTAAATAAAGATAAATCACCCAGGGACCACTGTAAATAAAGATAAACCACCCAGGGACCACTGTAAATAAATATAAACCACCCAGAGACCACTGTAAATAAAGATAAACCACGTGGGACCACTGTAAATAAAGAGAAACCACCCAGGGACCACTGTAAATAAAGGTAAACCACCCAGAGACCACTGTAAATAAAGATAAACCACCCAGGGACCACTGTAAATAAAGATAAACCACCTAGAGACGACTGTAAATTAAGATAAACCACCCGGGAACAACTGTAAATAAAGATAAACGACACGGGGACCACTGTAAATAAAGATAAACCAGTCAGAGACCAGTGTGAATAAAGAAAAACCATCAGGGACCACTGTCAATAAAGATAAACCACCCAGGAACCACTGTAAATAAAGACAAACCACCCAGGGACCACTTTAAATAAAGATAAACCACCCAGGGACCACTGTAAATAAAGATAAACCACCCAGCGACAACTGTAAATAAAGATAAACCACCCAAGGACCACTGTAAATAAAGATAAACCACCCGGGGACAACTGTAAATAAAGATAAACCACCCAGGGACCACTTTAAATAAAGATAAACCACCCAGGGACCACTGTAAATAAAGATAAACCACCCAGAGACCACTGTAAATAAAGATAAACCACCCAGGAACCACTGTAAATAAAGATAAACCACCCGGGGACCACTGTAAATAAAGATTAACCACCCAGGGACCACTGTAAATAAAGATAAACCACCCGGGAACCACTGAAAATAAAGATAAACCACACAGAGACCACTGTAAATAAAGATAAACCACCCAGGGAACCACTGTAAATAAAGATAATCCACCCAGGGACAACTGTAAATAAAGATAAACCACCCAGGGACCACTGTAAATAAAGATAAACCACCCAGGGACCACTGTAAATAAAGATAAACCACCCAGAGACCACTGTAAATAAAGATAAACCACCCAGGGACCACTGTAAATTAAGATAAACCACCCGGGGACAACTGTAAATAAAGATAAACCACCCAGGGACCACTTTAAATAAAGATAAACCACCCAGGGACCTCTGTGAATAAAGATAAACCACCCAGAGACCACTGTGAATAAAGATAAACCACCCAGGAACCACTGTAAATAAAGATAAACCACCCTGGGTCCACTGTAAATAAAGATAATCCACCCAGGGACAACTGTAAATAAAGATAAACCACCCAGGGACCACTGTGAATAAAGATAAACCACCCAGAGACCACTGTGAATAAAGATAAACCACCCAGGAACCACTGTAAATAAAAATAAACCACCCTGGGTCCACTGTAAATAAAGATAAACCACCCAGGGACCACTGTAAATAAAGATGAACCACCCAGGGTCCACTGTAAATAAAGATAAACCACCCAGGGACCACTGTAAATAAAGATAAACCACCCAGAGACCACTGTAAATAAAGATAAACCACCCGGGACCACTGTAAATAAAGATAAACCACCCAGGAACAACTGTAAATAAAGATAAACCACCCAGGGACCACTGTAAATAAAGTTAAACCACCGGGGACCACTGTAAATAAAGATAAACCACCCAGGGACCATTGTAAATAAAGATAAACCACCCAGGGACCACTGTAAATGAAGATAAACGACCCGGGGATCACTGTAAATAAAGATAAACCACTCAGGGACCACTGTAAATAAAGATAAACCTCCCAGGGACCACTGTAAATAAAGATAAACCACCCAGAGTCCACTGTAAATAAAGAGAAACCACACAGAGACCACTGTAAATAAAGATAAACCACCCAGGGACCACTGTAAATAAAGATAAACCACCCGGGACCACTGTAAATAAAGATAAACCACCCAGGGACAACTGTAAATAAAGATAAACCGCCCAGGGACCACTTTGAATAAAGATAAACCACTCAGGGACCACTGTAAATAAAGATAAACCACCCAGAGATCACTGTAAATAAAGAAAAACCACCCAAGGACCACTGTAAATAAAGATAAACCACCCGGGGACAACTGTAAATAAAGATAAACCACTCAGGGACCACTTTAAATAAAGGTAAACCACGCAGGGACCACTGTAAATAAAGATAAACCACCCAGGGACCACTGTAAATAAAGATAAACCACCCAGCGACCACTGTAAACAAAGACAAACTACCCAGGGACCACTGTAAATAAAGATAAACCACCCAGAGACCACTGTAAATAAAGATAAATCACCCGGGAACCACAGTAAATAAAGATAAACCACCCAGGGTCCACTGTAAATTAAGATAAACCACCCAGGGACCACTGTAAATAAAGATAAACCACCCGGGAACCACTGTAAATAAAGATAAACCACCCAGAGTCCAGTGTAAATAAAGATAAACCACCCAGGGACCACTGTAAATAAAAATAAACCACCCGAGGACCACTGTAAATAAAAATAAACCTCCTGTGACCACTGTAAATAAAGATAAACCACCGGGGACCACTTTAAATAAAGATAAACCACCCAGAGACCACTGTAAATAAAGAAAAAACCACCCAGGGACCACTGTAAATAAAGATAATCCACCCAGAGACCACTGTAAATAAAGATAAACCACCCAGGGACCATTGTAAATAAAGATAAACCACCCAGGGACCACTGTAAATAAAGATAAACCACCCGGGGACTACTGTAAATAAAGATAAACCACCCAGGGACTATTGTAAATAAAGATAAACCATCCGGGGACTACTGTAAATAAAGATAAACCACCCAGGGACTATTGTAAATAAAGATAAACCACCCGGGGACCACTGTAAATAAAGATAAACCACCCAGAGACAACTGTAAATAAAGATAAACCACCCAGGAACCATTGTAAATAAAGATAAACCACCCAGGAACCACTGTAAATGAAGATTAACCACACAGGAACCACTGTAAATAAAGATAAACCACCCAGGGCCTTTTGTAAATAAAGATAAACCACCCGGGGACCACTGTAAATAAAGATAAACCACCCAGAGACCACTGTAAATAAAGATAAACTACCCAGGAACCACTGTAAATAAAGATAAACCACAAAGAGACCACTGTAAGTCAAGTTAAACCACCCAGGCACCACTGTAAATAAAGATAAACCACCCGGGTCTACTGTAAATAAAGATAAATCCAGAGACCACTGTAAATAAATATAAACAATCCAGGGACCAGTGTAAATAAAGATAAATCACCCGGGGACCACTGTAAATAAAGATAAACCACCCAGGCAACACTGTAAATAAAAATAAACCACCCAGGGACCACTGTAAATAAAGATAAACAACCCAGGGACCACGGTAAATAAAGATAAACCACCCAGAGACCACTGTAAATAAAGATAAACCACCCGGGACCACTGCAAATAAAGATAAACCACCCAGGAACCACTGTAAATAAAGATAAACCACCCAGGGACCACTGTAAATAAAGTTAAACCACCGGGGACCACTGTAAATAAAGATAAACCACCCGGGAACCACTGTAAATAAAGATATACGACTCGGGGACCACTGTAAATAAAGATAAACCACTCAGGGACCACTGTAAATAAAGATAAACCTCCCAGGGCCCACTGTAAATAAAGATAAACCACCCAGAGTGCACTGTAAATAAATAGAAACCACACAGAGACCACTGTAAATAAAGATAAACCACCCAGGGACCACTGTAAATAAAGATAAACCACCCAGGGACAACTGTAAATAAAGATAAACCGCCCAGGGACCACATTGAATAAAGATAAACCACTCAGGGACCACTGTAAATAAAGATAAACCACCCAGAGACCACTGTAAATAAAGAAAAACCACCCAAGGACCACTGTAAATAAAGATAAACCACCCGGGGACAACTGTAAATAAAGATATACCACCCAGGGACCACTTTAAATAAAGATAAACCACGCAGGGACCACTGTAAATAAAGATAAACCACCCAGGGACCACTGTAAGTAAATATAAACCACCCAGCGACCACTGTAAACAAAGACAAACTACCCAGGGACCACTGTAAATAAAGATAAACCACCCAGAGACCACTGTAAATAAAGATAAATCACCCGGGAACCACTGTAAATAAAGATAAACCACCCAGGGTCCACTGTAAATTAAGATAAACCACCCAGGGACCACTGTAAATAAAGATAAACCACCCGGGAACCACTGTAAATAAAGATAAACAACCCAGAGTCCAGTGTAAATAAAGATGAACCACCCAGGGACCACTGTAAATAAAGATAAACCACCCGAGGACCACTGGAAATAAAAATAAACCTCCCAGGGACCACTGTAAATAAAGATAAACCACCGGGGACCACTTTAAATAAAGATAAACCACCCAGAGACCACTGTAAATAAAGAAAAAACCACCCACGGACCACTGTAAATAAAGATAAACCACCCAGAGACCACTGTAAATAAAGATAAACCACCCAGGGACCATTGTAAATAAAGATAAACCACGCAGGGACCACTGTAAATAAAGATAAACCATCCGGGGACTACTGTAAATAAAGATAAACCACCCAGGGACTATTGTAAATAAAGATAAACCACCCGGGGACCACTGTAAATAAAGATAAACCACCCAGGGACTATTGTAAATAAAGATAAACCTCCCAGGGACCACTGTAAATAAAGATAAACCACCCGGGAACCACTGTAAATAAAGATAAACCACCCAGAGACCACTGTAAATAAAGATAAACCACCCAGGGACAACTGAAAATAAAGATAAACCACCCGGGGACCACTGTAAATAAAGATAAACCACCCAGAGACCACTGTAAATAAAGATAAACCTCCCAGGGACCACTGTAAATAAAGATAAACCACCCGGGAACCACTGTAAATAAAGATAAACCACCCAGAGACCACTGTAAATAAAAATAAACCATCCAGGGACCACTGAAAATAAAGGTAAACCAACCAGGGACCATTGTAAATAAAGAAAACCACCCAGGAACCACTGCAAGTATAGATAAACCACCCAGGGACCACTGTAAGTAAAGATAAACCACCCAGGGACCACTGTAAATAAAGATAAACCATCCGGGGACTACTGAAATAAAGATAAACCACCCAGGGACTATTGTAAATAAAGATAAACCACCCGGGGACCACTGTAAATAAAGATAAAACACCCAGAGACAACTGTAAATAAAGATAAACCACCCAGGAACCATTGTAAATAAAGATAAACCACCCAGGAACCTCTGTAAATAAAGATAAACCACACAGGAACCACTGTAAATAAAGATAAACCACCCAGGGACTTTTGTAAATAAAGATAAACCACCCGGGGACCACTGTAAATAAAGATAAACCACCCAGAGACCACTGTAAATAAAGATAAACTACCCAGGAACCACTGTAAATAAAGATAAACCACCAAGAGACCACTGTAAGTAAAGATAAACCACCCAGGCACCACTGTAAATAAAGATAAACCACCCGGGTCCACTGTAAATAAAGATAAATCCAGGGACCACTGTAAATAAAGATAAACCACCCAGGGACCACTGTAAATAAAGATAAACCACCCAGGGACCACTGTAAATAAAGATAAACCACCCAGGGACCACTGTAAATAAAGATAAACCACCCAGGGACCACTGTAAATAAAGATAAACCACCCAGGAACCACTGTAAATGAAGATAAACTATCCAGGGAACACTGTAAATAAAGATAAACCAACCAGAGAACGACTGTAAATAAAGATAAACCACCCGGGACCACTGTAAATAAAGATAAACCACCCAGGGACCACTGTAAATAAAGATAAACCACCCGGGGACCACTGTAAATAAAGATAAACCACCCAGGGACCACTGTAAATAAAGATAAACCACCCAGGGACAACTGTAAATAAAGATAAACCGCCCAGGGACCACTTTGAATAAAGATAAACCACTCAGGGACCACTGTAAATAAAGATTAACCACCCAGAGACCACTGTAAATAAAGAAAAACCACCCAAGGACCACTGTAAATAAAGATAAACCACCCGGGGACAACTGTAAATAAAGATAAACCACTCAGGGACCACTTTAAATAAAGATAAACCACGCAGGGACCACTGTAAATAAAGATAAACCACCCAGAGACCACTGTAAATAAAGATAAATCACCCGGGAACCACTGTAAATAAAGATAAACCACCCAGGGTCCACTGTAAATTAAGATAAACCACCCAGGGACCACTGTAAATAAAGATAAACCACCCGGGAACCACTGTAAATAAAGATAAACCACCCAGAGTCCAGTGTAAATAAAGATAAACCATCCAGGGACCACTGTAAATAAAGATAAACCACCCGAGGACCACTGTAAATAAAAATAAACCTCCTGTGACCACTGTAAATAAAGATAAACCACCGGGGACCACTTTAAATAAAGATAAACCACCCAGAGACCACTGTAAATAAAGAAAAAACCACCCAGGGACCACTGTAAATAAAGATAAACCACCCAGAGACCACTGTAAATAAAGATAAACCACCCAGGGACCATTGTAAATAAAGATAAACCACCCAGGGACCACTGTAAATAAAGATAAACCATCCGGGGACTACTGTAAATAAAGATAAACCACCCAGGGACTATTGTAAATAAAGATAAACCACCCGGGGACCACTGTAAATAAAGATAAATCACACAGGGACTATTGTAAATAAAGATAAACCTCCCAGGGACCACTGTAAATAAAGATTAACCACCCAGGGACCACTGTAAATAAAGATAAACCACCCGGGAACCACTGTAAATAAAGATAAACCACCCAGAGACCACTGTAAATAAAGATAAACCACGCAGGGACCATTGTAAATAAAGATAAACCACCCAGGGACCACTGTAAATAAAGATAAACCACCCAGGGACCACTGTAAATAAAGATAAACCACCCAGGGACAACTGTAAATAAAGATAAACCGCCCAGGGACCACATTGAATAAAGATAAACCACTCAGGGACCACTGTAAATAAAGATAAACCACCCAGAGACCACTGTAAATAAAGAAAAACCACCCAAGGACCACTGTAAATAAAGATAAACCACCCGGGGACAACTGTAAATAAAGATATACCACCCAGGGACCACTTTAAATAAAGATAAACCACGCAGGGACCACTGTAAATAAAGATAAACCACCCAGGGACCACTGTAAGTAAATATAAACCACCCAGCGACCACTGTAAACAAAGACAAACTACCCAGGGACCACTGTAAATAAAGATAAACCACCCAGAGACCACTGTAAATAAAGATAAATCACCCGGGAACCACTGTAAATAAAGATAAACCACCCAGGGTCCACTGTAAATTAAGATAAACCACCCAGGGACCACTGTAAATAAAGATAAACCACCCGGGAACCACTGTAAATAAAGATAAACAACCCAGAGTCCAGTGTAAATAAAGATGAACCACCCAGAGACCACTGTAAATAAAGAAAAAACCACCCACGGACCACTGTAAATAAGGATAAACCACCCAGAGACCACTGTAAATAAAGATAAACCACCCAGGGACCATTGTAAATAAAGATAAACCACGCAGGGACCACTGTAAATAAAGATAAACCATCCGGGGACTACTGTAAATAAAGATAAACCACCCAGGGACCACTGTAAATAAAGATTAACCACCCAGAGACCACTGTAAATAAAGAAAAACCACCCAAGGACCACTGTAAATAAAGATAAACCACCCGGGGACAACTGTAAATAAAGATAAACCACTCAGGGA
Source organism: Scyliorhinus torazame (assembly GCF_047496885.1). Classification (NCBI taxonomy): domain Eukaryota; kingdom Metazoa; phylum Chordata; class Chondrichthyes; order Carcharhiniformes; family Scyliorhinidae; genus Scyliorhinus; species Scyliorhinus torazame. The sequence continues at coordinate 58,558,358 of NC_092729.1, read as the reverse complement.
CCACTTTAAATAAAGATAAACCACGCAGGGACCACTGTAAATAAAGATAAACCACCCAGAGACCACTGTAAATAAAGATAAATCACCCGGGAACCACTGTAAATAAAGATAAACCACCCAGGGTCCACTGTAATTTAAGATAAACCACCCAGGGACCACTGTAAATAAAGATAAACCACCCGGGAACCACTGTAAATAAAGATAAACCACCCAGAGTCCAGTGTAAATAAAGATAAACCACCCAGGGACCACTGTAAATAAAGATAAACCACCCGAGGACCACTGTAAATAAAAATAAACCTCCTGTGACCACTGTAAATAAAGATAAACCACCGGGGACCACTTTAAATAAAGATAAACCACCCAGAGACCACTGTAAATAAAGAAAAAACCACCCAGGGACCACTGTAAATAAAGATAAACCACCCAGAGACCACTGTAAATAAAGATAAACCACCCAGGGACCATTGTAAATAAAGATAAACCACCCAGGGACCACTGTAAATAAAGATAAACCATCCGGGGACTACTGTAAATAAAGATAAACCACCCAGGGACTATTGTAAATAAAGATAAACCACCCGGGGACCACTGTAAATAAAGATAAATCACACAGGGACTATTGTAAATAAAGATAAACCTCCCAGGGACCACTGTAAATAAAGATTAACCACCCAGGGACCACTGTAAATAAAGATAAACCACCCGGGAACCACTGTAAATAAAGATAAACCACCCAGAGACCACTGTAAATAAAGATAAACCACGCAGGGACCATTGTAAATAAAGATAAACCACCCAGGGACCACTGTAAATAAAGATAAACCACCCAGGGACCACTGTAAATAAAGATAAACCACCCAGGGACAACTGTAAATAAAGATAAACCGCCCAGGGACTTCATTGAATAAAGATAAACCACTCAGGGACCACTGTAAATAAAGATAAACCACCCAGAGACCACTGTAAATAAAGAAAAACCACCCAAGGACCACTGTAAATAAAGATAAACCACCCGGGGACAACTGTAAATAAAGATATACCACCCAGGGACCACTTTAAATAAAGATAAACCACGCAGGGACCACTGTAAATAAAGATAAACCACCCAGGGACCACTGTAAGTAAATATAAACCACCCAGCGACCACTGTAAACAAAGACAAACTACCCAGGGACCACTGTAAATAAAGATAAACCACCCAGAGACCACTGTAAATAAAGATAAATCACCCGGGAACCACTATAAATAAAGATAAACCACCCAGGGTCCACTGTAAATTAAGATAAACCACCCAGGGACCACTGTAAATAAAGATAAACCACCCGGGAACCACTGTAAATAAAGATAAACAACCCAGAGTCCAGTGTAAATAAAGATGAACCACCCAGGGACCACTGTAAATAAAGATAAACCACCCGAGGACCACTGGAAATAAAAATAAACCTCCCAGGGACCACTGTAAATAAAGATAAACCACCGGGGACCACTTTAAATAAAGATAAACCACCCAGAGACCACTGTAAATAAAGAAAAAACCACCCACGGACCACTGTAAATAAAGATAAACCACCCAGAGACCACTGTAAATAAAGATAAACCACCCAGGGACCATTGTAAATAAAGATAAACCACGCAGGGACCACTGTAAATAAAGATAAACCATCCGGGGACTACTGTAAATAAAGATAAACCACCCAGGGACTATTGTAAATAAAGATAAACCACCCGGGGACCACTGTAAATAAAGATAAACCACCCAGGGACTATTGTAAATAAAGATAAACCTCCCAGGGACCACTGTAAATAAAGATAAACCACCCGGGAACCACTGTAAATAAAGATAAACCACCCAGAGACCACTGTAAATAAAAATAAACCATCCAGGGACCACTGAAAATAAAGGTAAAACAACCAGGGACCATTGTAAATAAAGATAAACCACCCAGGAACCACTGCAAGTATAGATAAACCACCCAGGGACCACTGTAAGTAAAGATAAACCACCCAGGGACCACTGTAAATAAAGATAAACCATCCGGGGACTACTGAAATAAAGATAAACCACCCAGGGACTATTGTAAATAAAGATAAACCACCCGGGGACCACTGTAAATAAAGATAAAACACCCAGAGACAACTGTAAATAAAGATAAACCACCCAGGAACCATTGTAAATAAAGATAAACCACCCAGGAACCTCTGTAAATAAAGATAAACCACACAGGAACCACTGTAAATAAAGATAAACCACCCAGGGACTTTTGTAAATAAAGATAAACCACCCGGGGACCACTGTAAATAAAGATAAACCACCCAGAGACCACTGTAAATAAAGATAAACTACCCAGGAACCACTGTAAATAAAGATAAACCACCAAGAGACCACTATAAGTAAAGATAAACCACCCAGGCACCACTGTAAATAAAGATAAACCACCCGGGTCCACTGTAAATAAAGATAAATCCAGGGACCACTGTAAATAAAGATAAACCACCCAGGGACCACTGTAAATAAAGATAAACCACCCAGGGACCACTGTAAATAAAGATAAACCACCCAGGGACCACTGTAAATAAAGATAAACCACCCAGGGACCACTGTAAATAAAGATAAACCACCCAGGAAACACTGTAAATGAAGATAAACTATCCAGGGAACACTGTAAATAAAGATAAACCAACCAGAGAACGACTGTAAATAAAGATAAACCACCCGGGACCACTGTAAATAAAGATAAACCACCCAGGGACCACTGTAAATAAAGATAAACCACCCGGGGACCACTGTAAATAAAGATAAATCACCCAGGGACCACTGTAAATAAAGATAAACCACCCGGGACCACTGTAAATAAAGATAAACCACCCAGGGACATCTGTAAATAAAGATAAACCGCCCAGGGACCACTTTGAATAAAGATAAACCACTCAGGGACCACTGTAAATAAAGATTAACCACCCAGAGACCACTGTAAATAAAGAAAAACCACCCAAGGACCACTGTAAATAAAGATAAACCACCCGGGGACAACTGTAAATAAAGATAAACCACTCAGGGACCACTTTAAATAAAGATAAACCACGCAGGGACCACTGTAAATAAAGATAAACCACCCAGAGACCACTGTAAATAAAGATAAATCACCCGGGAACCACTGTAAATAAAGATAAACCACCCAGGGTCCACTGTAAATTAAGATAAACCACCCAGGGACCACTGTAAATAAAGATAAACCACCCGGGAACCACTGTAAATAAAGATAAACCACCCAGAGTCCAGTGTAAATAAAGATAAACCACCCAGGGACCACTGTAAATAAAGATAAACCACCCGAGGACCGCTGTAAATAAAAATAAACCTCCTGTGACCACTGTAAATAAAGATAAACCACCGGGGACCACTTTAAATAAAGATAAACCACCCAGAGACCACTGTAAATAAAGAAAAAACCACCCAGGGACCACTGTAAATAAAGATAAACCACCCAGAGACCACTGTAAATAAAGATAAACCACCCAGGGACCATTGTAAATAAAGATAAACCACCCAGGGACCACTGTAAATAAAGATAAACCATCCGGGGACTACTGCAAATAAAGATAAACCACCCAGGGACTATTGTAAATAAAGATAAACCACCCGGGGACCACTGTAAATAAAGATAAATCACACAGGGACTATTGTAAATAAAGATAAACCTCCCAGGGACCACTGTAAATAAAGATTAACCACCCAGGGACCACTGTAAATAAAGATAAACCACCCGGGAACCACTGTAAATAAAGATAAACCACCCAGAGACCACTGTAAATAAAGATAAACCACGCAGGGACCATTGTAAATAAAGATAAACCACCCAGGGACCACTGTAAATAAAGATAAACCACCCAGGGACCACTGTAAATAAAGATAAACCACCCAGGGACAACTGTAAATAAAGATAAACCGCCCAGGGACCACATTGAATAAAGATAAACCACTCAGGGACCACTGTAAATAAAGATAAACCACCCAGAGACCACTGTAAATAAAGAAAAACCACCCAAGGACCTCTGTAAATAAAGATAAACCACCCGGGGACAACTGTAAATAAAGATATACCACCCAGGGACCACTTTAAATAAAGATAAACCACGCAGGGACCACTGTAAATAAAGATAAACCACCCAGGGACCACTGTAAGTAAATATAAACCACCCAGCGACCACTGTAAACAAAGACAAACTACCCAGGGACCACTGTAAATAAAGATAAACCACCCAGAGACCACTGTAAATAAAGATAAATCACCCGGGAACCACTGTAAATAAAGATAAACCACCCAGGGTCCACTGTAAATTAAGATAAACCACCCAGGGACCACTGAAAATAAAGATAAACCACCCGGGAACCACTGTAAATAAAGATAAACAACCCAGAGTCCAGTGTAAATAAAGATGAACCACCCAGGGACCACTGTAAATAAAGATAAACCGCCCAGGGACCACTTTGAATAAAGATAAACCACTCAGGGACCACTGTAAATAAAGATTAACCACCCAGAGACCACTGTAAATAAAGAAAAACCACCCAAGGACCACTGTAAATAAAGATAAACCACCCGGGGACAACTGTAAATAAAGATAAACCACTCAGGGACCACTTTAAATAAAGATAAACCACGCAGGGACCACTGTAAATAAAGATAAACCACCCAGAGACCACTGTAAATAAAGATAAATCACCCGGGAACCACTGTAAATAAAGATAAACCACCCAGGGTCCACTGTAAATTAAGATAAACCACCCAGGGACCACTGTAAATAAAGATAAACCACCCGGGAACCACTGTAAATAAAGATAAACCACCCAGAGTCCAGTGTAAATAAAGATAAACCACCCAGGGACCACTGTAAATAAAGATAAACCACCCGAGGACCACTGTAAATAAAAATAAACCTCCTGTGACCACTGTAAATAAAGATAAACCACCGGGGACCACTTTAAATAAAGATAAACCACCCAGAGACCACTGTAAATAAAGAAAAAACCACCCAGGGACCACTGTAAATAAAGATAAACCACCCAGAGACCACTGTAAATAAAGATAAACCACCCAGGGACCATTGTAAATAAAGATAAACCACCCAGGGACCACTGTAAATAAAGATAAACCATCCGGGGACTACTGTAAATAAAGATAAACCACCCAGGGACTATTGTAAATAAAGATAAACCACCCGGGGACCACTGTAAATAAAGATAAATCACACAGGGACTATTGTAAATAAAGATAAACCTCCCAGGGACCACTGTAAATAAAGATTAACCACCCAGGGACCACTGTAAATAAAGATAAACCACCCGGGAACCACTGTAAATAAAGATAAACCACCCAGAGACCACTGTAAATAAAGATAAACCACGCAGGGACCATTGTAAATAAAGATAAACCACCCAGGGACCACTGTAAATAAAGATAAACCACCCAGGGACCACTGTAAATAAAGATAAACCACCCAGGGACAACTGTAAATAAAGATAAACCGCCCAGGGACCACATTGAATAAAGATAAACCACTCAGGGACCACTGTAAATAAAGATAAACCACCCAGAGACCACTGTAAATAAAGAAAAACCACCCAAGGACCTCTGTAAATAAAGATAAACCACCCGGGGACAACTGTAAATAAAGATATACCACCCAGGGACCACTTTAAATAAAGATAAACCACGCAGGGACCACTGTAAATAAAGATAAACCACCCAGGGACCACTGTAAGTAAATATAAACCACCCAGCGACCACTGTAAACAAAGACAAACTACCCAGGGACCACTGTAAATAAAGATAAACCACCCAGAGACCACTGTAAATAAAGATAAATCACCCGGGAACCACTGTAAATAAAGATAAACCACCCAGGGTCCACTGTAAATTAAGATAAACCACCCAGGGACCACTGTAAATAAAGATAAACCACCCGGGAACCACTGTAAATAAAGATAAACAACCCAGAGTCCAGTGTAAATAAAGATGAACCACCCAGGGACCACTGTAAATAAAGATAAACCACCCGAGGACCACTGGAAATAAAAATAAACCTCCCAGGGACCACTGTAAATAAAGATAAACCACCGGGGACCACTTTAAATAAAGATAAACCACCCAGAGACCACTGTAAATAAAGAAAAAACCACCCACGGACCACTGTAAATAAGGATAAACCACCCAGAGACCACTGTAAATAAAGATAAACCACCCAGGGACCATTGTAAATAAAGATAAACCACGCAGGGACCACTGTAAATAAAGATAAACCATCCGGGGACTACTGTAAATAAAGATAAACCACCCAGGGACCACTGTAAATAAAGATTAACCACCCAGAGACCACTGTAAATAAAGAAAAACCACCCAAGGACCACTGTAAATAAAGATAAACCACCCGGGGACAACTGTAAATAAAGATAAACCACTCAGGGACCACTTTAAATAAAGATAAACCACGCAGGGACCACTGTAAATAAAGATAAACCACCCAGAGACCACTGTAAATAAAGATAAATCACCCGGGAACCACTGTAAATAAAGATAAACCACCCAGGGTCCACTGTAATTTAAGATAAACCACCCAGGGACCACTGTAAATAAAGATAAACCACCCGGGAACCACTGTAAATAAAGATAAACCACCCAGAGTCCAGTGTAAATAAAGATAAACCACCCAGGGACCACTGTAAATAAAGATAAACCACCCGAGGACCACTGTAAATAAAAATAAACCTCCTGTGACCACTGTAAATAAAGATAAACCACCGGGGACCACTTTAAATAAAGATAAACCACCCAGAGACCACTGTAAATAAAGAAAAAACCACCCAGGGACCACTGTAAATAAAGATAAACCACCCAGAGACCACTGTAAATAAAGATAAACCACACAGGGACCATTGTAAATAAAGATAAACCACCCAGGGACCACTGTAAATAAAGATAAACCATCCGGGGACTACTGTAAATAAAGATAAACCACCCAGTGACTATTGTAAATAAAGATAAACCACCCGGGGACCACTGTAAATAAAGATAAATCACACAGGGACTATTGTAAATAAAGATAAACCTCCCAGGGACCACTGTAAATAAAGATTAACCACCCAGGGACCACTGTAAATAAAGATAAACCACCCGGGAACCACTGTAAATAAAGATAAACCACCCAGAGACCACTGTAAATAAAGATAAACCACGCAGGGACCATTGTAAATAAAGATAAACCACCCAGGGACCACTGTAAATAAAGATAAACCACCCAGGGACCACTGTAAATAAAGATAAACCACCCAGGGACAACTGTAAATAAAGATAAACCGCCCAGGGACTTCATTGAATAAAGATAAACCACTCAGGGACCACTGTAAATAAAGATAAACCACCCAGAGACCACTGTAAATAAAGAAAAACCACCCAAGGACCACTGTAAATAAAGATAAACCACCCGGGGACAACTGTAAATAAAGATATACCACCCAGGGACCACTTTAAATAAAGATAAACCACGCAGGGACCACTGTAAATAAAGATAAACCACCCAGGGACCACTGTAAGTAAATATAAACCACCCAGCGACCACTGTAAACAAAGACAAACTACCCAGGGACCACTGTAAATAAAGATAAACCACCCAGAGACCACTGTAAATAAAGATAAATCACCCGGGAACCACTATAAATAAAGATAAACCACCCAGGGTCCACTGTAAATTAAGATAAACCACCCAGGGACCACTGTAAATAAAGATAAACCACCCGGGAACCACTGTAAATAAAGATAAACAACCCAGAGTCCAGTGTAAATAAAGATGAACCACTCAGGGACCACTGTAAATAAAGATAAACCACCCGAGGACCACTGGAAATAAAAATAAACCTCCCAGGGACCACTGTAAATAAAGATAAACCACCGGGGACCACTTTAAATAAAGATAAACCACCCAGAGACCACTGTAAATAAAGAAAAAACCACCCACGGACCACTGTAAATAAAGATAAACCACCCAGAGACCACTGTAAATAAAGATAAACCACCCAGGGACCATTGTAAATAAAGATAAACCACGCAGGGACCACTGTAAATAAAGATAAACCATCCGGGGACTACTGTAAATAAAGATAAACCACCCAGGGACTATTGTAAATAAAGATAAACCACCCGGGGACCACTGTAAATAAAGATAAACCACCCAGGGACTATTGTAAATAAAGATAAACCTCCCAGGGACCACTGCAAATAAAGATAAACCACCCGGGAACCACTGTATATAAAGATAAACCACCCAGAGACCACTGTAAATAAAGATAAACCACCCAGGGACAACTGAAAATAAAGATAAACCACCCGGGGACCATTGTAAATAAAAATAAACCATCCAGGGACCACTGAAAATAAAGGTAAACCAACCAGGGACCATTGTAAATAAAGATAAACCACCCAGGAACCACTGCAAGTATAGATAAACCACCCAGGGATCACTGTAAGTAAAGATAAACCACCCAGGGACCACTGTAAATAAAGATAAACCATCCGGGGACTACTGAAATAAAGATAAACCACCCAGGGACTATTGTAAATAAAGATAAACCACCCGGGGACCACTGTAAATAAAGATAAAACACCCAGAGACAACTGTAAATAAAGATAAACCACCCAGGAACCATTGTAAATAAAGATAAACCACCCAGGAACCTCTGTAAATAAAGATAAACCACACAGGAACCACTGTAAATAAAGATAAACCACCCAGGGACTTTTGTAAATAAAGATAAACCACCCGGGGACCACTGTAAATAAAGATAAACCACCCAGAGACCACTGTAAATAAAGATAAACTACCCAGGAACCACTGTAAATAAAGATAAACCACCAAGAGACCACTGTAAGTAAAGATAAACCACCCAGGCACCACTGTAAATGAAGATAAACTATCCAGGGAACACTGTAAATAAAGATAAACCAACCAGAGAACGACTGTAAATAAAGATAAACCACCCGGGACCACTGTAAATAAAGATAAACCACCCAGGGACCACTGTAAATAAAGATAAACCACCCGGGGACCACTGTAAATAAAGATAAACCATCCAGGGTCCACTGTAAATAAAGATAAACTACCCAGGGACCACTGTAAACAAAGACAAACTACCCAGGGACCACTGTAAATAAAGATAAACCTCCCAGGGACCACTGTAAATAAAGATAAACCACCCAGAGTCCACTGTAAATAAAGAGAAACCACACAGAGACCACTGTAAATATAGATAAACCACCCAGGGACCACTGTAAATAAAGATAAACCACCCGGGACCACTGTAAATAAAGATAAACCACCCAGGGACAACTGTAAATAAAGATAAACCGCCCAGGGACCACTTTGAATAAAGATAAACCACTCAGGGACCACTGTAAATAAAGATTAACCACCCAGAGACCACTGTAAATAAAGAAAAACCACCCAAGGACCACTGTAAATAAAGATAAACCACCCGGGGACAACTGTAAATAAAGATAAACCACTCAGGGACCACTTTAAATAAAGATAAACCACGCAGGGACCACTGTAAATAAAGATAAACCACCCAGAGACCACTGTAAATAAAGATAAATCACCCGGGAACCACTGTAAATAAAGATAAACCACCCAGGGTCCACTGTAAATTAAGATAAACCACCCAGGGACCACTGTAAATAAAGATAAACCACCCGGGAACCACTGTAAATAAAGATAAACCACCCAGAGTCCAGTGTAAATAAAGATAAACCACCCAGGGACCACTGTAAATAAAGATAAACCACCCGAGGACCACTGTAAATAAAAATAAACCTCCTGTGACCACTGTAAATAAAGATAAACCACCGGGGACCACTTTAAATAAAGATAAACCACCCAGAGACCACTGTAAATAAAGAAAAAACCACCCAGGGACCACTGTAAATAAAGATAAACCACCCAGAGACCACTGTAAATAAAGATAAACCACCCAGGGACCATTGTAAATAAAGATAAACCACCCAGGGACCACTGTAAATAAAGATAAACCATCCGGGGACTACTGTAAATAAAGATAAACCACCCAGGGACTATTGTAAATAAAGATAAACCACCCGGGGACCACTGTAAATAAAGATAAATCACACAGGGACTATTGTAAATAAAGATAAACCTCCCAGGGACCACTGTAAATAAAGATTAACCACCCAGGGACCACTGTAAATAAAGATAAACCACCCGGGAACCACTGTAAATAAAGATAAACCACCCAGAGACCACTGTAAATAAAGATAAACCACGCAGGGACCATTGTAAATAAAGATAAACCACCCAGGAACCACTGCAAGTAAAGATAAACCACCCAGGGACCACTGTAAATAAAGATAAACCAGCGGGGACCACTGTAAGTAAAGATAAACCACCCAGGGACCACTGTAAATAAAGATAAACCATCCGCGGACTACTGTAAATAAAGATAAACCACCCAGGGACTATTGTAAATAAAGATAAACCACCCGGGGACCACTGTAAATAAAGATAAACCACCCAGAGACAACTGTAAATAAAGATAAACCACCCAGGAACCATTGTAAATAAAGATAAACCACCCAGGAACCTCTGTAAATAAAGATAAACCACACAGGAACCACTGTAAATAAAGATAAACCACCCAGGGCCTTTTGTAAATAAAGATAAACCACGCAGGGACCATTGTAAATAAAGATAAACCACCCAGAGACCACTGTAAATAAAGATAAACTACCCAGGAACCACTGTAAATAAAGATAAACCACAAAGAGACCACTGTAAGTCAAGTTAAACCACCCAGGCACCACTGTAAATAAAGATAAACCACCCGGGTACACTGTAAATAAAGATAAATCCAGAGACCACTGTAAATAAATATAAACGATCCAGGGACCAGTGTAAATAAAAATAAACCACCCAGGGACCACTGTAAATAAAGATAAACAACCCAGGGACCACGGTAAATAAAGATAAACCACCCAGAGACCACTGAAAATAAAGATAAACCACCCGGGACCACTGTAAATAAAGATAAACCACCCAGGAACCACTGTAAATAAAGATAAACCACCCAGGGACCACTGTAAATAAAGTTAAACCACCCAGGGACCACTGTAAATAAAGATAAACAACCCAGGGACCACGGTAAATAAAGATAAACCACCCAGAGACCACTGTAAATAAAGATAAACCACCCGGGACCACTGTAAATAAAGATAAACCACCCAGGAACCACTGTAAATAAAGATAAACCACCCAGGGACCACTGTAAATAAAGTTAAACCACCGGGGACCACTGTAAATAAAGATAAACCACCCGGGAACCACTGTAAATAAAGATATACGACCCGGGGACCACTGTAAATAAAGATGAACCACTCAGGGACCACTGTAAATAAAGATAAACCTCCCAGGGACCACTGTAAATAAAGTTAAACCACCGGGGACCACTGTAAATAAAGATAAACCACCCAGGGACCAGTGTAAATAAAGATAAACCACCCAGGGACCAGTGTAAATAAAGAAAAACCACCCAAGGACCACTGTAAATAAAGATAAACCACCCGGGGACAACTGTAAATAAAGATATACCACCCGGGGACCACTTTAAATAAAGATAAACCACGCAGGGACCACTGTAAATAAAGATAAACCACCCAGGGACCACTGTAAGTAAAGATAAGCCACCCAGCGACCACTGTAAACAAAGACAAACTACCCAGGGACCACTGTAAATAAAGATAAACCACCCAGAGACCACTGTAAATAAAGATAAATCACCCGGGAACCACTGTAAATAAAGATAAACCACCCAGGGTCCACTGTAAATTAAGATAAACCACCCAGGGACCACTGTAAATAAAGATAAACCGCCCAGGGACCACTTTGAATAAAGATAAACCACTCAGGGACCACTGTAAATAAAGATAAACCACCCAGAGACCACTGTAAATAAAGAAAAACCACCCAAGGACCACTGGAAATAAAAATAATCCTCCCAGGGACCACTGTAAATAAAGATAAACCACCGGGGACCACTTTAAATAAAGATAAACCACCCAGAGACCACTGTAAATAAAGAAAACACCACCCAGGGACCACTGTAAATAAAGATAAACCACCCAGAGACCACTGTAAATAAAGATAAACCACCCAGGGACCATTGTAAATAAAGATAAGCCACGCAGGGACCACTGTAAATAAAGATAAACCATCCGGGGACCTCTGTAAATAAAGATAAACCACACCGGGACCTCTGTAAATAAAGATAAACCACCCAGGGACCACTGTAAATAAAGATAAACCACCCAGGGACCACTGTAAATAAAGATAAACCACCCAGGGTCCACTGTAAATTAAGACAAACCACCCAGAGATCACTGTAAATAAAGATAAACCACCCAGGGACCACTGTAAATAAAGGTAAACCACGCAGGGACCACTGTAAATTAAGATAAACCACACGGGGACCACTGTAAATAAAGATAAACCACCCAGGGACCACTGTAAATAAATATAAACCACCCAGGGACCACTGTAAATAAAGATAAACCACCCAGAGACCACTGTAAATAAAGATAAACCACCCGGGACCACTGTAAATAAAGATAAACCACCCAGGGACCACGGTAAATAAAGATAAACCACCCAGAGACCACTGTAAATGAAGATAAACCACCCGGGGACCTCTGTAAATAAAGATAAACCACCCCGGGACCTCTGTAAATAAAGATAAACCACACAGGGACCACTGTAAATAAAGATAAACCACCCAGGGACCACTGTAAATAAAGATAAACCACCCAGGGCCCACTGTAAATTAAGATAAACCACCCAGAGATCACTGTAAATAAAGATAAACCACCCAGTGACCACTGTAAATAAAGATAAACCACCCAGGGACCACTGTAAATGAAGTTAAACCACCCAGGGACCAGTGTAAATAAAGATAAACCACCCGGGACCACTGTAAATAAAGATAAACCACCCAGAGACCACTGTAAATAAAGATAAACCACGCAGAGACCACTGTAAATAAAGATAAACCACACAGGGACCACTGTAAATAAAGATAAACCACCTAGGGACCACTGTAAATAAAGATAAACCACCCAGGGACCACTGTAAATAAAAATAAACCACCCAGGGACCACTGTAAATAAAGATAAACCACCCAGAGACCACTGTAAATAAAGATAAATCACCCGGGAACCACTGTAAATAAAGATAAACCACCCAGGGTCCACTGTAAATAAAGATAAACCACCCAGGGACCACTGTAAATAAAGAAAAACCACCCAGGGTCCACTGTAATTTAAGACAAACCACCCAGAGATCACTGTAAATAATGATAAACCACCCAGGGACCACTGTAAATAAAGGTAAACCACGCAGGGACCACTGTAAATTAAGATAAACCACACGGGGACCACTGTAAATAAAGATAAACCACCCAGGGACCACTGTAAATAAATATAAACCACCCAGGGACCACTGTAAATAAAGATAAACCACCCAGAGACCACTGTAAATAAAGATAAACCACCCGGGACCACTGTAAATAAAGATAAACCACCCAGGGACCACGGTAAATAAAGATAAACCACCCAGAGACCACTGTAAATGAAGATAAACCACCCGGGGACCTCTGTAAATAAAGATAAACCACCCCGGGACCTCTGTAAATAAAGATAAACCACACAGGGACCACTGTAAATAAAGATAAACCACCCAGGGACCACTGTAAATAAAGATAAACCACCCAGGGCCCACTGTAAATTAAGATAAACCACCCAGAGATCACTGTAAATAAAGATAAACCACCCAGTGACCACTGTAAATAAAGATAAACCACCCAGGGACCACTGTAAATAAAGTTAAACCACCCAGGGACCAGTGTAAATAAAGATAAACCACCCAGGGACCACTGTAAATAAAGGTAAACCACCCAGGGACCACTGTAAATAAAGATAAACCACACGGGGACCACTGTAAATAAAGATAAACCACCCAGGGACCACTGTAAATAAATATAAACCACCCAGGGACCACTGTAAATAAAGATAAACCACACGGGGACCACTGTAAATAAAGACAAACCACTCAGGGGCCACTGTAAATAAAGATAAACCACCCAGAGACCACTGTAAATAAAGGTAAACCACCCAGGGACCACTGTAAATAAAGATAAACCACTCAGAGTCCACTGTAAATAAGGATAAACCACCCAGAGACCACTGTAAATGAAGATAAACCACCCAGGTACCACTGTAAATAAAGATAAACCACCCGGGACCACTGTAAATAAAGATAAACCACCCAGAGACCACTGTAAATAAAGATAAACCACGCAGAGACCACTGTAAATAAAGATAAACCACACAGGGACCACTGTAAATAAAGATAAACCACCTAGGGACCACTGTAAATAAAGATAAACCACCCAGGGACCACTGTAAATAAAAATAAACCACCCAGGGACCACTGTAAATAAAGATAAACCACCCAGAGACCACTGTAAATAAAGATAAATCACCCAGACACCACTGTAAATAAAGATAAACCACCCAGAGACCACTGTACATAAAGATAAACCTCCCAGAGACCACTGTAAATAAAGATAAACCACCCGGGGACCACTGTAAATAAAGATAAACCACCCGGGAACCACTGTAAATAAAGATAAACCACACATGGAACACTCTAAATAAAGGTAAACCACACAGAGACCACTCTAGATAAAGATAAACCACCCAGGGACCACTGTAAATAAAGTTAAACCACCCAGAGACCACTGTAAATAAAGATATACCACCCAGAGACCACTGTAAATAAAGATAAACCACCCAGGGACCACAGTAAATAAAGATAAACCCCCCAGAGACCACTGTAAATAATGTTAAACCACCCGGGGACCACTGTAAATAAAGATAAACCACCCGGGAACCATTGTAAATAAAGATAAACCACCCGGGGTCCACTGTAAATAAAGATAAACCACCCAGGGACCACTGTAAATAAAGGTAAACCACCCAGGGACCACTGTAAATAAAGATAAACCACACGGGGACCACTGTAAATAAAGATAAACCACCCAGGGACCACTGTAAATAAATATAAACCACCCAGGGACCACTGTAAATAAAGATAAACCACACGGGGACCACTGTAAATAAAGACAAACCACTCAGGGGCCACTGTAAATAAAGATAAACCACCCAGAGACCACTGTAAATAAAGGTAAACCACCCAGGGACCACTGTAAATAAAGATAAACCACTCAGAGTCCTCTGTAAATAAGGATAAACCACCCAGAGACCACTGTAAATGAAGATAAACCACCCAGGGACCACTGTAAATAAAGATAAACCACCCGGGACCACTGCAAATAAAGATAAACCACCCAGAGACCACTGTAAATAAAGATAAACCACGCAGAGACCACTGTAAATAAAGATAAACCACACAGGGACCACTGTAAATAAAGATAAACCACCTAGGGACCACTGTAAATAAAGATAAACCACACAGGGACCACTGTAAATAAAAATAAACCACCCAGGGACCACTGTAAATAAAGATAAACCACCCAGAGACCACTGTAAATAAAGATAAATCACCCAGACACCACTGTAAATAAAGATAAACCACCCAGAGACCACTGTACATAAAGATAAACCTCCCAGAGACAACTGTAAATAAAGATAAACCACCCGGGGACCACTGTAAATAAAGATAAACCACCCGGGAACCACTGTAAATAAAGATAAACCACACATGGAACACTCTAAATAAAGGTAAACCACACAGAGACCACTCTAGATAAAGATAAACCACCCAGGGACCACTGTAAATAAAGTTAAACCACCCAGAGACCACTGTAAAAAAAGATATACCACCCAGAGACCACTGTAAATAAAGATAAACCACCCAGGGACCACAGTAAATAAAGATAAACCCCCCAGAGACCACTGTAAATAATGTTAAACCACCCGGGGACCACTGTAAATAAAGATAAACCACCCGGGAACCATTGTAAATAAAGATAAACCACCCGGGGTCCACTGTAAATAAAGATAAACCACCCAGGGACCACTGCAAATAAAGATAAACCACCCAGGGACCACTGTAAATAAAGATAAACCACCCAGAGACCACTGTAAGTAAAGATAAACCACCCGGGACCACTGTAAATAAAGATAAACCACCCAGGGAACACTGTAAATAAAGATAAACCACCCAGAGACCACTGTAAATGAAGATAAACCACCCGGGATCCTCTGTAAATAAAGATAAACCACCCCGGGACCTCTGTAAATAAAGATAAACCACCCAGGGACCACTGCAAATAAAGATAAACCACCCAGGGACCACTGTAAATAAAGATAAACCACCCAGGGTCCACTGTAAATTAAGATAAACCACCCAGAGATCACTGTAAATAAAGATAAACCACCCAGTGACCACTGTAAAGAAAGATAAACCACCCAGGGACCACTGTAAATAAAGATAAACCACCCAGGGACCAGTGTAAATAAAGATAAACCACCCAGGGACCACTGTAAATAAAGGTAAACCACCCAGGGACCACTGTAAATTAAGATAAACCACACGGGGACCACTGTAAATAAAGATAAACCACCCAGGAACCACTGTAAATAAATATAAACCACCCAGGGACCACTGTAAATAAAGATAAACCACCCAGAGACCACTGTAAATAAAGATAAACCACCCGGGACCACTGTAAATAAAGATAAACCACCCAGGGACCACTGTAAATAAAGATAAACCACCCAGAGACCACTGTAAATGAAGATAAACCACCCGGGGACCTCTGTAAATAAAGATAAACCACCCCGGGACCTCTGTAAATAAAGATAAACCACCCAGGGACCACTGTAAATAAAGATAAACCACCCAGGGACCACTGTAAATAAAGATAAACCACCCAGGGCCCACTGTAAATTAAGATAAACCACCCAGAGATCACTGTAAATAAAGATAAACCACCCAGTGACCACTGTAAATAAAGATAAACCACCCAGGGACCACTGTAAATAAAGATAAACCACCCAGGGACCAGTGTAAATAAAGATAAACCACCCAGGGACCACTGTAAATAAAGGTAAACCACCCAGGGACCACTGTAAATAAAGGTAAACCACCCAGGGACCACTGTAAATAAAGATAAACCACCAGGGAATCACTGTAAATAACGATAAACCACCCAGGGACCATTGTAAATGAAGATAAACCAACCAGAGACCACTGTCAATAAAGATAAACCACCAGGGAACCACTGTAAATAAAGATAAACCACCCAGGGACCACTGTAAATAAAGATAAACAGCCCAGGGAACACTGTAAATAAAGATGAACCACCCGGGACCACTGTAAATAAAGATAAACCCCCCGGGAACCACTGTAAATAAAGATAAACCACCCAGGGACCACTGTAAATAAAGATAAACCACCCAGGGACCACTGTAAATAAAGAGAAACCACCCAGGGACCACTGTAAATAAAGATAAAACACCCAGAGACCACTGTAAATAAAGATAAACCACCCAGGGACCACTGGAAATAAAGATAAACCACCCAGAGACCACAGTAAATAAAGATAAACCACCCGGGGACCACTGTAAATAACGATAAACCACCCAGAGACCATTGTAAATAAAGATAAACCAGCCAGGGACCACTGTAAATAAAGATAAACCACCCAGAGACCATTGTAAATAAAGATACACCACCCAGGGACCACTGCAAATAAAGATAAACCTCTCAGGGACCACTGTAAATAAAGATAAACCACCCAGGGATCACTGTAAATAAAGATAAACCACCCAGGGACCACTGTACATAAAGATAAACCACCCAGGGACCACTGTAAACAAAGATAAACCACCCGGGGACCACTGTAAATCAAGATAAACCACTCGGGAACCACTGTAAATAAAGATAAACCACCCAGAGACCACTGTAAATAAAGATAAACCACTCAGGGACCACTGTAAATAAAGATTAACCACCCAGGGACCACTGTAAATAAAGATAAATCACCCAGAGACCACTGTAAATAAAGATAAACCACCCAGGGACCACTGTAAATAAAGATAAACCACCCGGGACCACTGTAAATAAAGATAAACTACCCAGAGACCACTGTAAATAAAGATAAACCACGCAGAGACCACTGTAAATAAAGATAAACAACCCAGGGACCACTGTAAATAAAGATAAACCACCCAGGGACCACTGTAAATAAAGATAAACCACCCAGGGACCACTGTAAATAAAAATAAACCACCCAGGGACCACTGTAAATAAAGATAAACCACCCAGAGACCACTGTAAATAAAGATAAACCACCCAGGGACCACTGTAAATAAAGAAAAACCACCCAGACACCACTGTAAATAAAGATAAACCTCCCAGAGACCACTGTAAATAAAGATAAACCACCCGGGGACCACTGTAAATAAAGATAAACGACCCAGAGACCACTGTAAATAAAGATAAACCACACATGGAACACTCTAAATAAAGATAAACCACCCAGAGACCACTGTAAATAAAGATAAACCACCCAGGGACCACTGTAAATAAAGATAAACCACCCAGAGACCACTGTAAATAAAGATATACCACCCAGAGACCACTGTAAATAAAGATAAACCACACAGGGACCACAGTAAATAAAGATAAACCACCCAGAGACCACTGTAAATAATGTTAAACCACCCGGGAACCTCTGTAAATAAAGATAAACCACCCGGGGTCCACTGTTAATAAAGATAAACCACCCAGGGACCACTGTAAATAAAGATAAACCACCCAGGGACCACTGTAAATAAAGATAAACCACCCAGAGACCACTGTAAATAAAGACAAACCACCCAGAGACCACTGTAAATAAAGATAAACCACCCAGGGACCACTGTAAATAAAGATAAACCACCCAGGGACCACTGTAAATAAAGATAAATCACCAGAGACCACTGTAAATAAAGATAAACCACCCGGGACCACTGTAAATAAAGATAAACCACCCAGGGACCACTGTAAATAAAGATAAACCACCCAGAGACCACTGTAAATGAAGATAAACCACCCGGGGACCTCTGTAAATAAAGGTAAACCACCCCGGGACCTCTGTAAATAAAGATAAACCACCCAGGGACCACTGTAAATAAAGATAAACCACACAGGGACCACTATAAATAAAGATAAACCACCCAGGGTCCACTGTAAATTAAGATAAACCACCCAGAGATCACTGTAAATAAAGATAAACCACCCAGGGACCACTGTAAATAAAGATAAACCACACAGGGACCACTGTAAGTAAAGATAAACCACCCAGGGACCACTGTAAATAAAGATAAACCATCCGGGGACTACTGAAATAAAGATAAACCACCCAGGGACTATTGTAAATAAAGATAAACCACCCGGGGACCACTGTAAATAAAGATAAAACACCCAGAGACAACTGTAAATAAAGATAAACCACCCAGGAACCATTGTAAATAAAGATAAACCACCCAGGAACCTCTGTAAATAAAGATAAACCACACAGGAACCACTGTAAATAAAGATAAACCACCCAGGGACTTTTGTAAATAAAGATAAACCACCCGGGGACCACTGTAAATAAAGATAAACCACCCAGAGACCACTGTAAATAAAGATAAACTACCCAGGAACCACTGTAAATAAAGATAAACCACCAAGAGACCACTATAAGTAAAGATAAACCACCCAGGCACCACTGTAAATAAAGATAAACCACCCGGGTCCACTGTAAATAAAGATAAATCCAGGGACCACTGTAAATAAAGATAAACCACCCAGGGACCACTGTAAATAAAGATAAACCACCCAGGGACCACTGTAAATAAAGATAAACCACCCAGGGACCACTGTAAATAAAGATAAACCACCCAGGGACCACTGTAAATAAAGATAAACCACCCAGGAAACACTGTAAATGAAGATAAACTATCCAGGGAACACTGTAAATAAAGATAAACCAACCAGAGAACGACTGTAAATAAAGATAAACCACCCGGGACCACTGTAAATAAAGATAAACCACCCAGGGACCACTGTAAATAAAGATAAACCACCCGGGGACCACTGTAAATAAAGATAAATCACCCAGGGACCACTGTAAATAAAGATAAACCACCCGGGACCACTGTAAATAAAGATAAACCACCCAGGGACATCTGTAAATAAAGATAAACCGCCCAGGGACCACTTTGAATAAAGATAAACCACTCAGGGACCACTGTAAATAAAGATTAACCACCCAGAGACCACTGTAAATAAAGAAAAACCACCCAAGGACCACTGTAAATAAAGATAAACCACCCGGGGACAACTGTAAATAAAGATAAACCACTCAGGGACCACTTTAAATAAAGATAAACCACGCAGGGACCACTGTAAATAAAGATAAACCACCCAGAGACCACTGTAAATAAAGATAAATCACCCGGGAACCACTGTAAATAAAGATAAACCACCCAGGGTCCACTGTAAATTAAGATAAACCACCCAGGGACCACTGTAAATAAAGATAAACCACCCGGGAACCACTGTAAATAAAGATAAACCACCCAGAGTCCAGTGTAAATAAAGATAAACCACCCAGGGACCACTGTAAATAAAGATAAACCACCCGAGGACCGCTGTAAATAAAAATAAACCTCCTGTGACCACTGTAAATAAAGATAAACCACCGGGGACCACTTTAAATAAAGATAAACCACCCAGAGACCACTGTAAATAAAGAAAAAACCACCCAGGGACCACTGTAAATAAAGATAAACCACCCAGAGACCACTGTAAATAAAGATAAACCACCCAGGGACCATTGTAAATAAAGATAAACCACACAGGGACCACTGTAAATAAAGATAAACCATCCGGGGACTACTGCAAATAAAGATAAACCACCCAGGGACTATTGTAAATAAAGATAAACCACCCGGGGACCACTGTAAATAAAGATAAATCACACAGGGACTATTGTAAATAAAGATAAACCTCCCAGGGACCACTGTAAATAAAGATTAACCACCCAGGGACCACTGTAAATAAAGATAAACCACCCGGGAACCACTGTAAATAAAGATAAACCACCCAGAGACCACTGTAAATAAAGATAAACCACGCAGGGACCATTGTAAATAAAGATAAACCACCCAGGGACCACTGTAAATAAAGATAAACCACCCAGGGACCACTGTAAATAAAGATAAACCACCCAGGGACAACTGTAAATAAAGATAAACCGCCCAGGGACCACATTGAATAAAGATAAACCACTCAGGGACCACTGTAAATAAAGATAAACCACCCAGAGACCACTGTAAATAAAGAAAAACCACCCAAGGACCTCTGTAAATAAAGATAAACCACCCGGGGACAACTGTAAATAAAGATATACCACCCAGGGACCACTTTAAATAAAGATAAACCACGCAGGGACCACTGTAAATAAAGATAAACCACCCAGGGACCACTGTAAGTAAATATAAACCACCCAGCGACCACTGTAAACAAAGACAAACTACCCAGGGACCACTGTAAATAAAGATAAACCACCCAGAGACCACTGTAAATAAAGATAAATCACCCGGGAACCACTGTAAATAAAGATAAACCACCCAGGGTCCACTGTAAATTAAGATAAACCACCCAGGGACCACTGAAAATAAAGATAAACCACCCGGGAACCACTGTAAATAAAGATAAACAACCCAGAGTCCAGTGTAAATAAAGATGAACCACCCAGGGACCACTGTAAATAAAGATAAACCGCCCAGGGACCACTTTGAATAAAGATAAACCACTCAGGGACCACTGTAAATAAAGATTAACCACCCAGAGACCACTGTAAATAAAGAAAAACCACCCAAGGACCACTGTAAATAAAGATAAACCACCCGGGGACAACTGTAAATAAAGATAAACCACTCAGGGACCACTTTAAATAAAGATAAACCACGCAGGGACCACTGTAAATAAAGATAAACCACCCAGAGACCACTGTAAATAAAGATAAATCACCCGGGAACCACTGTAAATAAAGATAAACCACCCAGGGTCCACTGTAATTTAAGATAAACCACCCAGGGACCACTGTAAATAAAGATAAACCACCCGGGAACCACTGTAAATAAAGATAAACCACCCAGAGTCCAGTGTAAATAAAGATAAACCACCCAGGGACCACTGTAAATAAAGATAAACCACCCGAGGACCACTGTAAATAAAAATAAACCTCCTGTGACCACTGTAAATAAAGATAAACCACCGGGGACCACTTTAAATAAAGATAAACCACCCAGAGACCACTGTAAATAAAGAAAAAACCACCCAGGGACCACTGTAAATAAAGATAAACCACCCAGAGACCACTGTAAATAAAGATAAACCACACAGGGACCATTGTAAATAAAGATAAACCACCCAGGGACCACTGTAAATAAAGATAAACCATCCGGGGACTACTGTAAATAAAGATAAACCACCCAGTGACTATTGTAAATAAAGATAAACCACCCGGGGACCACTGTAAATAAAGATAAATCACACAGGGACTATTGTAAATAAAGATAAACCTCCCAGGGACCACTGTAAATAAAGATTAACCACCCAGGGACCACTGTAAATAAAGATAAACCACCCGGGAACCACTGTAAATAAAGATAAACCACCCAGAGACCACTGTAAATAAAGATAAACCACGCAGGGACCATTGTAAATAAAGATAAACCACCCAGGGACCACTGTAAATAAAGATAAACCACCCAGGGACCACTGTAAATAAAGATAAACCACCCAGGGACAACTGTAAATAAAGATAAACCGCCCAGGGACTTCATTGAATAAAGATAAACCACTCAGGGACCACTGTAAATAAAGATAAACCACCCAGAGACCACTGTAAATAAAGAAAAACCACCCAAGGACCACTGTAAATAAAGATAAACCACCCGGGGACAACTGTAAATAAAGATATACCACCCAGGGACCACTTTAAATAAAGATAAACCACGCAGGGACCACTGTAAATAAAGATAAACCACCCAGGGACCACTGTAAGTAAATATAAACCACCCAGCGACCACTGTAAACAAAGACAAACTACCCAGGGACCACTGTAAATAAAGATAAACCACCCAGAGACCACTGTAAATAAAGATAAATCACCCGGGAACCACTATAAATAAAGATAAACCACCCAGGGTCCACTGTAAATTAAGATAAACCACCCAGGGACCACTGTAAATAAAGATAAACCACCCGGGAACCACTGTAAATAAAGATAAACAACCCAGAGTCCAGTGTAAATAAAGATGAACCACCCAGGGACCACTGTAAATAAAGATAAACCACCCGAGGACCACTGGAAATAAAAATAAACCTCCCAGGGACCACTGTAAATAAAGATAAACCACCGGGGACCACTTTAAATAAAGATAAACCACCCAGAGACCACTGTAAATAAAGAAAAAACCACCCACGGACCACTGTAAATAAAGATAAACCACCCAGAGACCACTGTAAATAAAGATAAACCACCCAGGGACCATTGTAAATAAAGATAAACCACGCAGGGACCACTGTAAATAAAGATAAACCATCCGGGGACTACTGTAAATAAAGATAAACCACCCAGGGACTATTGTAAATAAAGATAAACCACCCGGGGACCACTGTAAATAAAGATAAACCACCCAGGGACTATTGTAAATAAAGATAAACCTCCCAGGGACCACTGCAAATAAAGATAAACCACCCGGGAACCACTGTATATAAAGATAAACCACCCAGAGACCACTGTAAATAAAGATAAACCACCCAGGGACAACTGAAAATAAAGATAAACCACCCGGGGACCATTGTAAATAAAAATAAACCATCCAGGGACCACTGAAAATAAAGGTAAACCAACCAGGGACCATTGTAAATAAAGATAAACCACCCAGGAACCACTGCAAGTATAGATAAACCACCCAGGGATCACTGTAAGTAAAGATAAACCACCCAGGGACCACTGTAAATAAAGATAAACCATCCGGGGACTACTGAAATAAAGATAAACCACCCAGGGACTATTGTAAATAAAGATAAACCACCCGGGGACCACTGTAAATAAAGATAAAACACCCAGAGACAACTGTAAATAAAGAAAAACCACCCAGGAACCATTGTAAATAAAGATAAACCACCCAGGAACCTCTGTAAATAAAGATAAACCACACAGGAACCACTGTAAATAAAGATAAACCACCCAGGGACTTTTGTAAATAAAGATAAACCACCCGGGGACCACTGTAAATAAAGATAAACCACCCAGAGACCACTGTAAATAAAGATAAACTACCCAGGAACCACTGTAAATAAAGATAAACCACCAAGAGACCACTGTAAGTAAAGATAAACCACCCAGGCACCACTGTAAATGAAGATAAACTATCCAGGGAACACTGTAAATAAAGATAAACCAACCAGAGAACGACTGTAAATAAAGATAAACCACCCGGGACCACTGTAAATAAAGATAAACCACCCAGGGACCACTGTAAATAAAGATAAACCACCCGGGGACCTCTGTAAATAAAGATAAACCATCCAGGGTCCACTGTAAATAAAGATAAACTACCCAGGGACCACTGTAAACAAAGACAAACTACCCAGGGACCACTGTAAATAAAGATAAACCTCCCAGGGACCACTGTAAATAAAGATAAACCACCCAGAGTCCACTGTAAATAAAGAGAAACCACACAGAGACCACTGTAAATATAGATAAACCACCCAGGGACCACTGTAAATAAAGATAAACCACCCGGGACCACTGTAAATAAAGATAAACCACCCAGGGACAACTGTAAATAAAGATAAACCGCCCAGGGACCACTTTGAATAAAGATAAACCACTCAGGGACCACTGTAAATAAAGATTAACCACCCAGAGACCACTGTAAATAAAGAAAAACCACCCAAGGACCACTGTAAATAAAGATAAACCACCCGGGGACAACTGTAAATAAAGATAAACCACTCAGGGACCACTTTAAATAAAGATAAACCACGCAGGGACCACTGTAAATAAAGATAAACCACCCAGAGACCACTGTAAATAAAGATAAATCACCCGGGAACCACTGTAAATAAAGATAAACCACCCAGGGTCCACTGTAAATTAAGATAAACCACCCAGGGACCACTGTAAATAAAGATAAACCACCCAGAGACCACTGTAAATAAAGATAAACCACCCGGGACCACTGTAAATAAAGATAAACCACCCAGGGACCACTGTAAATAAAGATAAACCACCCAGAGACCACTGTAAATGAAGATAAACCACCCGGGGACCTCTGTAAATAAAGATAAACCACCCCGGGACCTCTGTAAATAAAGATAAACCACCCAGGGACCACTGTAAATAAAGATAAACCACCCAGGGACCACTGTAAATAAAGATAAACCACCCAGGGCCCACTGTAAATTAAGATAAACCACCCAGAGATCACTGTAAATAAAGATAAACCACCCAGTGACCACTGTAAATAAAGATAAACCACCCAGGGACCACTGTAAATAAAGATAAACCACCCAGGGACCAGTGTAAATAAAGATAAACCACCCAGGGACCACTGTAAATAAAGGTAAACCACCCAGGGACCACTGTAAATAAAGGTAAACCACCCAGGGACCACTGTAAATAAAGATAAACCACCAGGGAATCACTGTAAATAACGATAAACCACCCAGGGACCATTGTAAATGAAGATAAACCAACCAGAGACCACTGTCAATAAAGATAAACCACCAGGGAACCACTGTAAATAAAGATAAACCACCCAGGGACCACTGTAAATAAAGATAAACAGCCCAGGGAACACTGTAAATAAAGATGAACCACCCGGGACCACTGTAAATAAAGATAAACCCCCCGGGAACCACTGTAAATAAAGATAAACCACCCAGGGACCACTGTAAATAAAGATAAACCACCCAGGGACCACTGTAAATAAAGAGAAACCACCCAGGGACCACTGTAAATAAAGATAAAACACCCAGAGACCACTGTAAATAAAGATAAACCACCCAGGGACCACTGGAAATAAAGATAAACCACCCAGAGACCACAGTAAATAAAGATAAACCACCCGGGGACCACTGTAAATAACGATAAACCACCCAGAGACCATTGTAAATAAAGATAAACCAGCCAGGGACCACTGTAAATAAAGATAAACCACCCAGAGACCATTGTAAATAAAGATACACCACCCAGGGACCACTGCAAATAAAGATAAACCTCTCAGGGACCACTGTAAATAAAGATAAACCACCCAGGGATCACTGTAAATAAAGATAAACCACCCAGGGACCACTGTACATAAAGATAAACCACCCAGGGACCACTGTAAACAAAGATAAACCACCCGGGGACCACTGTAAATCAAGATAAACCACTCGGGAACCACTGTAAATAAAGATAAACCACCCAGAGACCACTGTAAATAAAGATAAACCACTCAGGGACCACTGTAAATAAAGATTAACCACCCAGGGACCACTGTAAATAAAGATAAATCACCCAGAGACCACTGTAAATAAAGATAAACCACCCAGGGACCACTGTAAATAAAGATAAACCACCCGGGACCACTGTAAATAAAGATAAACTACCCAGAGACCACTGTAAATAAAGATAAACCACGCAGAGACCACTGTAAATAAAGATAAACCACCCAGGGTCCACTGTAAATTAAGATAAACCACCCAGGGACCACTGTAAATAAAGATAAACCACCCAGAGACCACTGTAAATAAAGATAAACCACCCGGGACCACTGTAAATAAAGATAAACCACCCAGGGACCACTGTAAATAAAGATAAACCACCCAGAGACCACTGTAAATGAAGATAAACCACCCGGGGACCTCTGTAAATAAAGATAAACCACCCCGGGACCTCTGTAAATAAAGATAAACCACCCAGGGACCACTGTAAATAAAGATAAACCACCCAGGGACCACTGTAAATAAAGATAAACCACCCAGGGCCCACTGTAAATTAAGATAAACCACCCAGAGATCACTGTAAATAAAGATAAACCACCCAGTGACCACTGTAAATAAAGATAAACCACCCAGGGACCACTGTAAATAAAGATAAACCACCCAGGGACCAGTGTAAATAAAGATAAACCACCCAGGGACCACTGTAAATAAAGGTAAACCACCCAGGGACCACTGTAAATAAAGGTAAACCACCCAGGGACCACTGTAAATAAAGATAAACCACCAGGGAATCACTGTAAATAACGATAAACCACCCAGGGACCATTGTAAATGAAGATAAACCAACCAGAGACCAC
This sequence comes from Scyliorhinus torazame, assembly GCF_047496885.1. Lineage (NCBI taxonomy): Eukaryota > Metazoa > Chordata > Chondrichthyes > Carcharhiniformes > Scyliorhinidae > Scyliorhinus > Scyliorhinus torazame. The sequence continues at coordinate 58,530,873 of NC_092729.1, read as the reverse complement.
TGTCAATAAAGATAAACCACCAGGGAACCACTGTAAATAAAGATAAACCACCCAGGGACCACTGTAAATAAAGATAAACAGCCCAGGGAACACTGTAAATAAAGATGAACCACCCGGGACCACTGTAAATAAAGATAAACCCCCCGGGAACCACTGTAAATAAAGATAAACCACCCAGGGACCACTGTAAATAAAGATAAACCACCCAGGGACCACTGTAAATAAAGAGAAACCACCCAGGGACCACTGTAAATAAAGATAAAACACCCAGAGACCACTGTAAATAAAGATAAACCACCCAGGGACCACTGGAAATAAAGATAAACCACCCAGAGACCACAGTAAATAAAGATAAACCACCCGGGGACCACTGTAAATAACGATAAACCACCCAGAGACCATTGTAAATAAAGATAAACCAGCCAGGGACCACTGTAAATAAAGATAAACCACCCAGAGACCATTGTAAATAAAGATACACCACCCAGGGACCACTGCAAATAAAGATAAACCTCTCAGGGACCACTGTAAATAAAGATAAACCACCCAGGGATCACTGTAAATAAAGATAAACCACCCAGGGACCACTGTACATAAAGATAAACCACCCAGGGACCACTGTAAACAAAGATAAACCACCCGGGGACCACTGTAAATCAAGATAAACCACTCGGGAACCACTGTAAATAAAGATAAACCACCCAGAGACCACTGTAAATAAAGATAAACCACTCAGGGACCACTGTAAATAAAGATTAACCACCCAGGGACCACTGTAAATAAAGATAAATCACCCAGAGACCACTGTAAATAAAGATAAACCACCCAGGGACCACTGTAAATAAAGATAAACCACCCGGGACCACTGTAAATAAAGATAAACTACCCAGAGACCACTGTAAATAAAGATAAACCACGCAGAGACCACTGTAAATAAAGATAAACAACCCAGGGACCACTGTAAATAAAGATAAACCACCCAGGGACCACTGTAAATAAAGATAAACCACCCAGGGACCACTGTAAATAAAAATAAACCACCCAGGGACCACTGTAAATAAAGATAAACCACCCAGAGACCACTGTAAATAAAGATAAACCACCCAGGGACCACTGTAAATAAAGAAAAACCACCCAGACACCACTGTAAATAAAGATAAACCTCCCAGAGACCACTGTAAATAAAGATAAACCACCCGGGGACCACTGTAAATAAAGATAAACGACCCAGAGACCACTGTAAATAAAGATAAACCACACATGGAACACTCTAAATAAAGATAAACCACCCAGAGACCACTGTAAATAAAGATAAACCACCCAGGGACCACTGTAAATAAAGATAAACCACCCAGAGACCACTGTAAATAAAGATATACCACCCAGAGACCACTGTAAATAAAGATAAACCACACAGGGACCACAGTAAATAAAGATAAACCACCCAGAGACCACTGTAAATAATGTTAAACCACCCGGGAACCTCTGTAAATAAAGATAAACCACCCGGGGTCCACTGTTAATAAAGATAAACCACCCAGGGACCACTGTAAATAAAGATAAACCACCCAGGGACCACTGTAAATAAAGATAAACCACCCAGAGACCACTGTAAATAAAGACAAACCACCCAGAGACCACTGTAAATAAAGATAAACCACCCAGGGACCACTGTAAATAAAGATAAACCACCCAGGGACCACTGTAAATAAAGATAAATCACCAGAGACCACTGTAAATAAAGATAAACCACCCGGGACCACTGTAAATAAAGATAAACCACCCAGGGACCACTGTAAATAAAGATAAACCACCCAGAGACCACTGTAAATGAAGATAAACCACCCGGGGACCTCTGTAAATAAAGGTAAACCACCCCGGGACCTCTGTAAATAAAGATAAACCACCCAGGGACCACTGTAAATAAAGATAAACCACACAGGGACCACTATAAATAAAGATAAACCACCCAGGGTCCACTGTAAATTAAGATAAACCACCCAGAGATCACTGTAAATAAAGATAAACCACCCAGGGACCACTGTAAATAAAGATAAACCACACAGGGACCACTGTAAGTAAAGATAAACCACCCAGGGACCACTGTAAATAAAGATAAACCATCCGGGGACTACTGAAATAAAGATAAACCACCCAGGGACTATTGTAAATAAAGATAAACCACCCGGGGACCACTGTAAATAAAGATAAAACACCCAGAGACAACTGTAAATAAAGATAAACCACCCAGGAACCATTGTAAATAAAGATAAACCACCCAGGAACCTCTGTAAATAAAGATAAACCACACAGGAACCACTGTAAATAAAGATAAACCACCCAGGGACTTTTGTAAATAAAGATAAACCACCCGGGGACCACTGTAAATAAAGATAAACCACCCAGAGACCACTGTAAATAAAGATAAACTACCCAGGAACCACTGTAAATAAAGATAAACCACCAAGAGACCACTATAAGTAAAGATAAACCACCCAGGCACCACTGTAAATAAAGATAAACCACCCGGGTCCACTGTAAATAAAGATAAATCCAGGGACCACTGTAAATAAAGATAAACCACCCAGGGACCACTGTAAATAAAGATAAACCACCCAGGGACCACTGTAAATAAAGATAAACCACCCAGGGACCACTGTAAATAAAGATAAACCACCCAGGGACCACTGTAAATAAAGATAAACCACCCAGGAAACACTGTAAATGAAGATAAACTATCCAGGGAACACTGTAAATAAAGATAAACCAACCAGAGAACGACTGTAAATAAAGATAAACCACCCGGGACCACTGTAAATAAAGATAAACCACCCAGGGACCACTGTAAATAAAGATAAACCACCCGGGGACCACTGTAAATAAAGATAAATCACCCAGGGACCACTGTAAATAAAGATAAACCACCCGGGACCACTGTAAATAAAGATAAACCACCCAGGGACATCTGTAAATAAAGATAAACCGCCCAGGGACCACTTTGAATAAAGATAAACCACTCAGGGACCACTGTAAATAAAGATTAACCACCCAGAGACCACTGTAAATAAAGAAAAACCACCCAAGGACCACTGTAAATAAAGATAAACCACCCGGGGACAACTGTAAATAAAGATAAACCACTCAGGGACCACTTTAAATAAAGATAAACCACGCAGGGACCACTGTAAATAAAGATAAACCACCCAGAGACCACTGTAAATAAAGATAAATCACCCGGGAACCACTGTAAATAAAGATAAACCACCCAGGGTCCACTGTAAATTAAGATAAACCACCCAGGGACCACTGTAAATAAAGATAAACCACCCGGGAACCACTGTAAATAAAGATAAACCACCCAGAGTCCAGTGTAAATAAAGATAAACCACCCAGGGACCACTGTAAATAAAGATAAACCACCCGAGGACCGCTGTAAATAAAAATAAACCTCCTGTGACCACTGTAAATAAAGATAAACCACCGGGGACCACTTTAAATAAAGATAAACCACCCAGAGACCACTGTAAATAAAGAAAAAACCACCCAGGGACCACTGTAAATAAAGATAAACCACCCAGAGACCACTGTAAATAAAGATAAACCACCCAGGGACCATTGTAAATAAAGATAAACCACACAGGGACCACTGTAAATAAAGATAAACCATCCGGGGACTACTGCAAATAAAGATAAACCACCCAGGGACTATTGTAAATAAAGATAAACCACCCGGGGACCACTGTAAATAAAGATAAATCACACAGGGACTATTGTAAATAAAGATAAACCTCCCAGGGACCACTGTAAATAAAGATTAACCACCCAGGGACCACTGTAAATAAAGATAAACCACCCGGGAACCACTGTAAATAAAGATAAACCACCCAGAGACCACTGTAAATAAAGATAAACCACGCAGGGACCATTGTAAATAAAGATAAACCACCCAGGGACCACTGTAAATAAAGATAAACCACCCAGGGACCACTGTAAATAAAGATAAACCACCCAGGGACAACTGTAAATAAAGATAAACCGCCCAGGGACCACATTGAATAAAGATAAACCACTCAGGGACCACTGTAAATAAAGATAAACCACCCAGAGACCACTGTAAATAAAGAAAAACCACCCAAGGACCTCTGTAAATAAAGATAAACCACCCGGGGACAACTGTAAATAAAGATATACCACCCAGGGACCACTTTAAATAAAGATAAACCACGCAGGGACCACTGTAAATAAAGATAAACCACCCAGGGACCACTGTAAGTAAATATAAACCACCCAGCGACCACTGTAAACAAAGACAAACTACCCAGGGACCACTGTAAATAAAGATAAACCACCCAGAGACCACTGTAAATAAAGATAAATCACCCGGGAACCACTGTAAATAAAGATAAACCACCCAGGGTCCACTGTAAATTAAGATAAACCACCCAGGGACCACTGAAAATAAAGATAAACCACCCGGGAACCACTGTAAATAAAGATAAACAACCCAGAGTCCAGTGTAAATAAAGATGAACCACCCAGGGACCACTGTAAATAAAGATAAACCGCCCAGGGACCACTTTGAATAAAGATAAACCACTCAGGGACCACTGTAAATAAAGATTAACCACCCAGAGACCACTGTAAATAAAGAAAAACCACCCAAGGACCACTGTAAATAAAGATAAACCACCCGGGGACAACTGTAAATAAAGATAAACCACTCAGGGACCACTTTAAATAAAGATAAACCACGCAGGGACCACTGTAAATAAAGATAAACCACCCAGAGACCACTGTAAATAAAGATAAATCACCCGGGAACCACTGTAAATAAAGATAAACCACCCAGGGTCCACTGTAATTTAAGATAAACCACCCAGGGACCACTGTAAATAAAGATAAACCACCCGGGAACCACTGTAAATAAAGATAAACCACCCAGAGTCCAGTGTAAATAAAGATAAACCACCCAGGGACCACTGTAAATAAAGATAAACCACCCGAGGACCACTGTAAATAAAAATAAACCTCCTGTGACCACTGTAAATAAAGATAAACCACCGGGGACCACTTTAAATAAAGATAAACCACCCAGAGACCACTGTAAATAAAGAAAAAACCACCCAGGGACCACTGTAAATAAAGATAAACCACCCAGAGACCACTGTAAATAAAGATAAACCACACAGGGACCATTGTAAATAAAGATAAACCACCCAGGGACCACTGTAAATAAAGATAAACCATCCGGGGACTACTGTAAATAAAGATAAACCACCCAGTGACTATTGTAAATAAAGATAAACCACCCGGGGACCACTGTAAATAAAGATAAATCACACAGGGACTATTGTAAATAAAGATAAACCTCCCAGGGACCACTGTAAATAAAGATTAACCACCCAGGGACCACTGTAAATAAAGATAAACCACCCGGGAACCACTGTAAATAAAGATAAACCACCCAGAGACCACTGTAAATAAAGATAAACCACGCAGGGACCATTGTAAATAAAGATAAACCACCCAGGGACCACTGTAAATAAAGATAAACCACCCAGGGACCACTGTAAATAAAGATAAACCACCCAGGGACAACTGTAAATAAAGATAAACCGCCCAGGGACTTCATTGAATAAAGATAAACCACTCAGGGACCACTGTAAATAAAGATAAACCACCCAGAGACCACTGTAAATAAAGAAAAACCACCCAAGGACCACTGTAAATAAAGATAAACCACCCGGGGACAACTGTAAATAAAGATATACCACCCAGGGACCACTTTAAATAAAGATAAACCACGCAGGGACCACTGTAAATAAAGATAAACCACCCAGGGACCACTGTAAGTAAATATAAACCACCCAGCGACCACTGTAAACAAAGACAAACTACCCAGGGACCACTGTAAATAAAGATAAACCACCCAGAGACCACTGTAAATAAAGATAAA